>NC_061092.1:4942053-4947053 GCF_015104395.2 Macrobrachium nipponense | reverse complement strand
GAACCACTTTTTTTTTTATCAGGGCAAAATTATCAGCGTCTGATGGGGGGGGGGGGGGGGGGGGGGGGGGGGGGGGGGGGAGGGGGAGATATGCACTCATTATTTCACCCTGTCACTCTTGCCTTCCCTTGAGAGTCGAGTACATGCACTCCTCCGAAAAGGAGAAGCAGATTAAAGAAAATGGAAAATAATTTTTAAAATAACTCCATGCAATGTAGCACTACTGTTAGACGATATCCAAGAGAAGGACATGATATTAATAGTAATAGTAACAAGGGACAAAGCAGTGTTAAGGAAATATGTTTATTTAGTATTCAGGAAAATGGACTTTGCATCACATTAACATTTATATATATATATATATATATATATATATATATATATATATATATATATATATATATATATATAATATATATAATATGTGTGTGTGTATATATATAGTATGGTGTATATACAAAAATAAATGGGGAAATTCGTTTTTTTAAATTTTAAAACAACTACGCTTTTGAAAGGCCAAGAACGAAACGTAAACAATTCTCCCGAAAATGAATAGTAAACAAAAAAAAAACCCTATAAACTTCGGTTTTGAAATGGCGAAAACACAAAGTGTAAAAATTTACCTCTTCTAAAAATTATTTGTCAACAAAAAACCTTCTATAAACTTCGGTTTTGAAATGACGAATTCTCAAAGTGTAGTAAACAAAAACCTTCCAAGGTCAAAGGTCAGGAAGAGTCACACGCAAACTCACAAAAGTACTCCTCGTCAAGAAATGTAATGGACACCCCAAATTAAACAAATGAAAAAAAAAGAGTGAAAAGTAAAAGAGAGAAATAAAGATATTTGATAAACTCTTGTTGTAGCTATAAATTACGTAGACAACATCTCCCCCAGCCATATTATGGCTACGAAGACACGATAGGCAGTTTCTCGAAACATGTTTGTCATTGTGACGTTGGCGAGTGAGTGTTTAGCAGGAGGAGAAGTGTCATTAGCTTGAATTCCCCCCCTCCCCCGCCCCCTCGTGTCATTTTGGGGGTGGTCCACCACCGTGCATGTGGAAACGCGTGTCATTTTTGTTGTTTGGTCAGGGGGGGGGGGAGGGGAGGGGAGGGAAGTGGTCCTTCTCCTCCTCCTCCTCCTCCTCCTCCTGCTTGCAATGTCCTAGCTAATTGACGAGCGTCAAATGCAATTAGGTTAGCGTTTTAACGAGTGTTTTGATCTTGTAGTTATTTTGATTAGTGCTTTCTTAAATTTCTCTCTCTCTCTCTCTCTCTCTCTCTCTCTCTCTCTATATATATATATATATATATATATATATATATATATATATATATATATATATATATATGATATATATATATATATATATATATATCTATAGTATATATATATATATAGATATATAGATATATATATATATATATATATATATATATATATATATATATATATATATATATATATATATATATATATATAATATACATATATATAGTATGTGTTACAAATACACGCGTGACTTTTCTATATTGAAAAAGAATTTAAACTACAAGTATGATCTAATATCGAAATCAATACTCCTTTAGAATAAATTACGGCAAATTGCACCAGCCTCTGCCAGGATTCGAACATGGGCCTTTGTTTAGATTCGGTGAGAAACAGTCGACTTAAAACCATTCGGTTATTACATTATGTATTTTATTATTCCCTGGTTGTAGCGTCTTCGATTATTTTTCGTTGTTTTCTACGCTTCTTCCATTTCCACATTGTCTAAACAACCGGGCCAATCATGTCTTCGGTTATTGAATGATATTTGTAGATTAATGCATATTTTACGTTAATTTTTTTTCTACGCAAACAACCGAGACAACGCCCTGTGATATGCTAATCTTATCTGCATGCCCAGATGACCACACATACCCCGATGACCTCACATACCCAGATGACATCTCATACCCAGATGACCTCACATACCCAGATGACCTCTCATACCCAGATGACCTCACATACCCAGATGCCCTCACATACCCAGATGACCTCTCATACCCAGATGACCTCACATACCCAGATGACCTCACATACCCAGATGCCCTCACATACCCAGATGACCTCACACACCCAGATGACCTCACATACCCAGATACCCTCACATACCCAATTGACCTCACATACCCAGATGACCTCACATACCCAGATGCCCTCACATACCTAGATGACCTCTCATACCCAGATGACCTCACATACCCAGATTACCTCAACTACCTAAATGACCTCAAGTGCCCTGGGTATTGATCTCCAGTGATGCTGCGTTGAACACATGTCACATCATCATTCAGTTCCTACTTGCTTTCGAGTGGCCGATCTCTCTTGCATCAAGGGCTTCTAATATTTACGACACATTAATAAACCTCTGTGCCTTTGACCAACCCATTGCTGCCTTGGGAGGGCATGTAAACATGTTACTAGAGTGGCGTGTTTGGTTTCGTGTTTACGTTTCACTGAAAATCATTTTTATGAAAGTGGAATGATTTAGATTCTTTAAATTGTTTACAACGAAGGTTGTGGTGGTGGTGGTGGTGGGGTTGCTTGAGACGGCCTTATGCCAGCACGGGGTCTTGCCTAGTTGTGGTGTGTGAGTGTGATGAGGTGTGGAAGGTTGCAAGAAGCCTGGTGAGGACCTTTGTGCCCTTTTGGGGCAACAGATGGGATTTTCTGCAATGCAATATCCTAATGTTGAATGCAAGTTCAGATATATGTCAATTGCGCACGTAAATCCGCAACATATGAGTATATAATTTGAGTAATATTGAGTTATTTTTAATGGAAAACAGTTCAACTTCTCAGGGAAAATGATCTTTCTCAATTTTCACTTAACTGTATTGAGAAAACTCATCAATACTTGTTAAAAAAAATTTTTTTTTCAAATATAATAAAACTATTTTTATATCTTTTCAAGTGAATAAAACTATTTCTTATCTATTCAAAATATATATAAAAACTCCCATTTTTTATCTTTTCAAAATATAAAAAAAATTCCTATTTTATATCTTTTCAAAAAAAAAAAAAAACATTTTCTTTTCAAGATATTAAAAAAATTCCAATTTATTATCTTTTCAAAATATAAAAATCCAATTAACAATTTTTAATCTTGTAAATATAAAAATCCTATTTTTAATCTTTAAAATATTAAAAAAACCTTTTTAATCTTCTAAATATAAAAATCCTATTGTTTAACCTTTCCAAAATATAATTTTTTTATATTCTAAATATAGAAATCTATTTTTTTTATATTTCCAAATTAAAAATTTTTTAAAAATCTTTTAAATATAAAAATTCTATTTTATAACCTTTCCAAAATATAAAATTTTTCTTTTAATCTTCTAAATATAAAAATCCTATTTCTTTTAATATTTTCCATAATATATATATACATAAAAAATGTAATATTCAAATATAAAAAATCCTATTTTTTTTTTAATCGTTTCAAAGTATATAAAAAAAACTTTTTTTTTTAAATCTTTTCATCCGGCATTGCCACAAATTGCAGAGAGTGACAAAAGAGTCGATATCACTGATGAGTGGATGGGCACTTACTCTAAGTGGCCGTTCAGTCAATCACGCTCTTGAACCAATGTGTACCTGTTGACAAGAAGTGTCATCCAGAGATTAAACTCCTGAGGTCTATATTATAGGAATGTCCGTGAACCTCTCGTGGCCGAGTGGATAGCGTTTTTGGATGATGGGGACGAGAGTTAAAACATGGTATACCTATTCAACCCTAGTACACAATATATATATATATATCCATATAATATATATATATATATATATATATATATATTATATATATAAATGTTTATCTGTATTTTATCTATATTATATATTTATCTCCTATATATATATATATATATATATATATATTGAAAAGGTTAAAAAAAACAGATTTTTATATTTAGAAGATTAAAAAATAGTTTTTTGAAAAGAAAAAAATTAGGATCTATTTTTTATATTTTGGCAAAGATTAAAGCAATAGGAGTTTATATATATATATATATATATATATATATATATATGGGTGTGTGTGTAGAATGTGTATATATATATATATATATATATATATATATATATATATATATATATATATATATATATAGAGAGAGAGAGAGAGAGAAGAGAGACGATGAGAGAGAGAGAGAGAGAGAGAGCGAGTTTTCTCAGCAATTACTTCTGGGAATGAGGTTGTTAACCATATAACTTTTCTCCCCACCTTGCCTGCAACCCACCACTGCTAACTAACTATCGTCTTAAGGCTTCGTGAACTGTTTAGCTCAACGAGGATTTTAATTTTAGTACTCTAATAATTATTATTATTATTATTATTATTATTATTATTATTATTATTATTATTATTGGTTATTATTTATTCACACTACAGCCAAACCCCAGTCTGTCGATAAATAATAATAATAATAATAATAATAAATAATAATAATAATAATAATAATGGAATAATAATAAGTTATTATTATTAATATATTATTTTTTTTTTTATTATTATTCGTTATTCATCCACACTACAGCCAAACCCCAGTCTGTCGATAAATTATTATTATTATTATTATTATTATTATTGCTCTATCACAGTCCTCCAATTCGACTGGGTGGTATTTATAGTGTGGGGTTCCGGGTTGCATCCTGTCCCCCCCTTAGGAGTCCCCATCACTTTTCTTACTATGTGTGCCGTTTCTAGGAATCACACTCTCTGCATGAGGCCCGGAGCCTACTTCAGCCTCTAGTTTTTCTAGATTCCTTTTCAGGGATCTTGGGATCGTGCCTAGTGCTCCTATGATTATGGGTACGATTTTCACTGGCATATCCAATATCCTTCTTATTTTTCTATTTTCAGATCTTGATACTTATCCATTTTTTCCTCTCTTTCTCTTCAACTCTGGTGTCCCATGGTATTGCGACATCAATGAGTGATACTTTCTTCTTG
>NC_061092.1:4922053-4927053 GCF_015104395.2 Macrobrachium nipponense | reverse complement strand
ATATGATTGTTTACGTTTTGGTCGTGCATTATTAAAGATTTTGATTGTTTACTTTTTTGTTGTGTATTATTAGAGACTTTGATTATTTACGTCTTTGTTGTGTATTATTAACGACTTTTTTTTTCAGTCTCTTTGACAATATATCGTCGTCTTATTCTTATTTTTGTCTTCTGATGCAAATACTTTGATAGATTTTGGGTAGACAGTCTGCCTACAGTCATACTTTAAATATGCAATGTTTGTGTGTGTGTGTGTGTGTGTGTACAATAATTTGGTTAATATCGATTAATTTGTCTAATATCGAGTGCACCTCATGCGGTGCACTGTAGGCATTACTTAAGGTTCTGTGCAACGTGCCTTCCGCCCCCAGCTGCAACGCCGTTCGTTCCTTTTACTGTACCTCCTTTCATATCCTCTTCATAGTACTTTCCACCCTCTCCTAGCAATTGATTCATAGTGCAACTGCTTTGAGGTTTTCGTACTGTTATACCTTTCAAACCTTTTACCGTCAGTTTCCATTTCAGCGTCGAATGTCCCTTGACCTAAATTCTATATGCAACTTATTTATGTTCAGTCTCTGTACCTATGAGAAATCCAGTCTTCCTTCATTCCTCCCATTTCGAAAGATTCAACTTACTTTTGAAATTCCAAATCCCGTTCGTTCAATTTCCTGAACATTTCT
Source organism: Macrobrachium nipponense (assembly GCF_015104395.2). Taxonomy (NCBI): domain Eukaryota; kingdom Metazoa; phylum Arthropoda; class Malacostraca; order Decapoda; family Palaemonidae; genus Macrobrachium; species Macrobrachium nipponense. The sequence continues at coordinate 4,926,371 of NC_061092.1, read as the reverse complement.
TCCCTCTTCCTCATTCAGAACCTTCCTGGTTTAATGGGAAGATTGAATTAAAAAAAAAAAAGTCCTTCTGAACTTAAGAATAAGGTTCATTTTAGGTTTCTGTAAGGTAAAATATTGGCATGGCTTTGTCTGTCCGTCCGCACTTTCCCTGTCCGCCCTCAGATCTTTTAAAATCTACCGAGGCTAGAGGGCTGCAAATTGGCATGTTGATCATCCACCCTCATATCATCAAACTTACCAAATTTCAGCCATCTAGCCTCAGCAGTTTTTATTCTATGTAGCGTTAAAGTTAACCAAAGGCAACGCTATAGGACATGCCACTACAGGGCCGTGACTGAAACTTCGTCGCCATTTTGACTTGTTTGTTTACGAAACAACTTTGTGACCATGGAAGGTTGTGACATTTAGTTAAAAATAAAATAGATTAATTGTGCCAATGTCACTTAGTTAGTTTGTATGTTTAAATCACTTCTGAACTGATAAATCTCATATTTAAAACATGGCCTGTCCATCTCGCTAACACTTGCATTTCCATTTTTATTCAGAAAGGATTTATGTTGCGTCCTTCACAATTATGATAATATTTAAGCTTCGTTGCAACAGTTCAATTTGACCTCTTAAAGATATTAATCATGAAGGCCTTCTTTTTTTTTCTTTTTTTTCTTAACTGATCGTGTTAAGTTTGATGAGTTGAACGGCGATAGTTGAATACCAAAGCAGACACTTTCAAATTTACCCAAGCTTCCTTTTCTTTTGCATAACAATTTATAGCAAATTGAAAATGTTGAAAATTGAAAGCGCATACGCGTTCAATTTCCCAAGCCTACTCGTATTTTGTTATAACTCTATTGCAAGTTGAAAATATAGGAAATTGACGATACCGAATTGTTGAAGCAAATATACGTTCAATTTCCCAAGTCTCATTTCCTCCTATAATATATATATATATATATATATATATATATATATATATATATATATATATATATATATATATATATATATATTTATATATATATTCATGTAGCGAATTTTAAAATATTTACAATAAAAAATATATAATTTTTCCAGCGCATACACGTTCAATTTCCCAAACCTCGAATATATTTATTGCAAATTAAAAATGAGAAAATTGGCAATACCTAATTTTTCTATTTTTCGAACGATCGCGTCACAAGAATTAAAAGGATACATATTGGATATCAATTCTAACTCTATCTCCTTTACTCAAATAAGCTTTCACACGAAATTAAAGAAGACTAGAAGCTGTAACATTTATATATTTTGCAAAATCATCGTTGCAAGGGACTTCCTGTAATTAGTGGGTCTTTCGTAAACACGAACGTGGAATCGCACACGTACATCCACTTCTCCTTCATAAATGTGCGTGCTCACGTGCGCGCGCACGTATTTTGTAAATATGCGCGCCCACTTCTTGGAGACTTTGATTGTCTTTACAGTATTCGATAAGTAACGTAACTTGTAAGTCTCTTAAATTGACAGAAATATTAGTCCCTTAAGTGAAGACTGATTCTATCACAGTCAACCTTCCCCTTAGAGCTTAGACAGTTGTTGAAGATTATGGCCTTATGCCAGCACGGGCTCTTGCTCATAGAGCAGCCCATAGTCTTAGACAGGAACTCGAATTTCAAAGGGACAGGCTACCTATTGTCTGTTTGTTGGCCAGGCCTGAGGAATATGAGAAAGACGAAAAGAAAGGTAGAAGGGTAGGGTTTATAAGCAGTGAAGAACCGATGGAATTCCAGTCTCGTAAATAAAGGAAAGGTATAGGATTCATGGGGAAAACGGAAGGAAGTTGAAAATACCAAAGCTTTGGTTATGGAGGGGAGAAGAACAGTTAGTGAATGTTTATGACTTCAAGGCAACTGACGTCTGGGGAATAAATAAATAAATGAATAAATTGATATATGAATAAATAGATTGAATAAATAAGTATATGAATAAATTGATATATGAAAGCTGACTAACATTGATAACAGAAATGATGTAAAGACAGCAGCCTCCCTCCCCCAACTCTCTCTCTCTCTCTCTCTCTCTCTCTCTCTCTCTCTCCGGCCTCTGGGTTAAGATAACGTGATAGGCTGCATGTCTCTCTCTCTCTCTCTCTCTCTCTCTCTCTCTCTCTCTCTCTCTCTCTCCTCCTTCAGACATCCACCTCTTGTGTGTGACCAAATAGCGGTGACTATACTATGTTTTTTTCATCTGTCCATCCGCCTGTGGTGTTTTTGTATGGTAACACTGCGTCCCGAGCTTTAGATAGTTACACTATGTGTAATTTTTTGTTTTAGGTAAATAAAAGGATATCTGGGTGTACATTTGCAACTGAAAAGTGTTTTAATAATTTACTGTATGCGAATTACACCGTTAATATTCGAAATAGGATATTATTATAATCGTTGAATGTAAGCTGAATGTAACTATCTAAAGCCCGGACGCAGTGTTACCATACAAAAACACCACAGGCGGATGGACAGATGAAAAAAAACAGAGTATAGTGACTAAGTCTCTGCGGTCGAAAACAAAAATTAACGGTGATAATTTTGTTTCTTTACTTTATTTCCTATGCCTTTGCCGTCGAAAGCAAAAATAAAAAAATAACGGAGGAGAGATTTTTTTTCTTATGCGATTCCCGTCCTCGGTTTTTTTTTTTTTTTTTTTTGGTGGTGGGGGGGGGGGGGGGGGGGGGGGGGGGAGGAGGGGGGGGGGTTGCGGTGAGGGTCGCTTCGCTTTGTGTGTGTGTATGTGTTGTGTGTGTTCATCACGGTCTAGCCCCCCGGGCTAATTCGCACTTTTAATTCGTATTTTATTTGTATTTTATTTATTTATTTTTTTTTTTTTTTTTACGCTTTGCCTGATAGGTTTTTCCTCTGCTGCTGGCTTGTCGTTTCTGTTATATTTGAGAAATTTGTTTTTGCTTTGAGAATTTTGAGAAACTTAATTTTTATGTAAGGTTTATCATGCAAAAATACCGTTTTTCGATATTAAAAAAAGAGTTTATATTAATTTAATACTTGTAGGTAATATCCCGATTTTCGATATATTTTTTTTTTGTGTTTTTGCTTTGAGAATTTTAAGAAATTTGAAATTTGATGTAAAGTTTAGCTTGCAAAAATGTCGTTTTTCGATATATTTTTTTTTTTTAAATTTACATTAATACTTGTAGGTAATATCTCAATTTTAAATTTTTTTCATTAATTTCATACTTGTAAACTCCTGATGCTTACCAAATTAATAATCCGCATTTCACTTCGTCGGAGACCATACTCATTGCGATGCCAGCCTACGTAAACCAATCAATCACTTAATCCCGTTTGCAATGACGTAATCGTCAAGTACAGAATTGAATATCATGATATTGATAATAAATATATGAAATTCCTCTCTCTCTCTCTCTCTCTCTCTCTCTCTCTCTCTCTCTCTCTCTCTCTCTCTCTCTCTCTCATGTTATGGATCGCTGGCTGAAGAGGTCACATGGTCATTAAGAGTGTGTTGAAAGATCAAAATGGAACTTTGTGGGACTACAGAGGTCATTGCAATGTTCCTGTTTGTATGTTCAGAAGAGTTAGGTCACTTGGGGTCAGTTGAGAGGTCACCTAGGAGATGTAGGTCGATTGAGAGGTCATGTGAGGTCATTATAATGGTTCGTGTTGGTGTGTTGAGAAGTGTTAGGTCACTTGGGGTCTCGACGTGCAGAAAAGTTGTAACCATCCACAAGGTCCAATGTTAGTAAAAAAAGAATTATGTAACCATCCCACAAGACACATGCAAGAAAAAGGAAGTTTGTAACCATCCACAAGAAACATGTAAGAAAAAAGTTTGTTAAACCATTCCACAATACGGTGCAGAAAAAAGTTTGTAACCATCCACAAAACATGTAGAAAAGTTGTAACCATCTACAAGACATGAAGAAAGTTGTAACCAACCCCAAGACATGTAGAAAAGTTGTAACCATCCACAAGACATGCAGAAAAATTTGTAACCATCTACAAAGACATGGCAGCAAAAGTTGTAAACCAATCCCACAAGTAAACATGAAAGAAACGTTTGTTAAACCATCCCAACAAGACATGAAGAAAGTTGTAACCATCCACAAGACAATGGCGAAAAAAAAAGAAAAAAATTTGGTAGCCATTCCCACAATAACATGGCACAAAAAGAAAGTTTGTAACCATCCCACAAGACACGCAGGAAAAAGTTGTAAACCCATCCTCACAAGAACCATGCAGAAAAAAAGTTGTAACCATCCACAAAGACCATGCCGAAAAAAAGTTGTCAACCCATCCACTAATACGTGCCG
>NC_061092.1:4902053-4917053 GCF_015104395.2 Macrobrachium nipponense | reverse complement strand
ATCATCCTCCCTCCAATCATCAAACGTACCAAATTGCAGCCCTCTAGCCTCAGTGATCTTTATTTTATTTAAGGTAAGAGTTGACTATGATCGTGCATCTGACAGCAATACAGGCCACCACACGCGGTACAGGAAACTCGATTGCGCCGATGAATCTCCGGCCCATTTTTTACTTGTTTTATAGTCTTTGGGTATCTTGTCTTTTGTGAAATATTTTAGATTTGTATGACGTCAAAAGCCTTGAGCAATAATTTATTAGGAAAACTTAAGATTTTCCACGACTCAGGACTCACGATAATGAGTGAGTCAGCGACAGCTGTCTTGCATTTCCTCTGGGACAAGTTTTTCTTTAAGAGGGAAATTTGTAATGTTAAAGGAAAATTGAGTAATTATTAATAAGAAGAAATAAGCTTTATCATGTTGTTACATATTGCGCTATGTCATTTCCTAACATGCCTTCAATTTAAACATCAGCTTTTTGGTCACTGAACAAGAATCGATAAAAATGGATTCTGTAGTGGCATCTCTACTTAGCTTCGGAATTCTCTTTGGCCTTCCATTTTCCATTAATCCCATAATTTTTTATTTTTGACTTTTGCAATTAAGTTTATACCTTCTTCTTTCCTTTTCCCATTTTTATTTATATCCTTCGGGCCTGGGCTACAAAAAGGCAGAAGACGTCTGGGTAACCTAGTCGTTTTCTAAAAAAAAATGATAAATGTGTATATATAGTATATATATATATATATATATATATATATATATATATATATATATATATATATATATATATATATATATTTATATATTGTATGTGAGAGAGAGAGAGAGAGACTCATTCATACATATATATACACATACATACACGTATATAATATATATATATATATACACACGTATATGTATAGATAGATGGATAGATAGATAGCCATGTGTGTACTCGTGTGTATTTATCATTAGCCGATCACGTCACGTCAGTCCGATCCCAAGAGGCCATTTTAACCGTTCGTGATGTCCGAAGCAAGTCGTAAAAGAATTACACTTTCATCACTGCACTTCTCTCTCTATCTCTGTCCTAATCTTCGAGGTGAATTCACTGGATGACTTTATAACACCCGACCTCTCTGCGCTGCCTTTCTTGCGACATTTCACGTACGTAGGTAGGGTACGGGGCGGGAAAGTTACGTGAGCGCGTGCACGTATCTAATAATATACTATAATATATATATATATATATATATATATATATGTATATGTATATATATATATATATATATATATATATATATATATGTATTATACTTTTAATGAAATGGTCTCTGTGACGAAGAGAACTTGATATCTTGATATTATATATAATAATGTAGTATATATATATATATATTATATATATATATATATAGAGATATAAAGATATATATATACTATATATATATATCTATATATATAAAAATTTATAGATACTTTTAATGAAATGGTCCTGTGATCGAAGAGCAACTTGATATCTTGATATTCTATATATAATATATATATATATATATAATATAATAATATATATATATATATATATATATATATTTTATTACATTATATATATATTTGTATATAGTATATTGTTGTATATAATATCATGACATCAAGTTCTTTTCGTCACAGGAGACCATTTCATTAAAAGAAAAGACGGTGGTTACTGCTAAATCGAGTATAAACCCCTGTGCATGCTCTCTCTCTCTCTCTCTCTCTCTCTCTCTCTCTCTCTCTCTCTCTCTCTTCCATATGCTTGCGCATGCGTCCTCGTGTCATCTCACGGACGATAGACCATCCGATAGAAGACTTGAAGGAGACACATCAAGACATCTTAATACTTGGCCGTGAGAGAAGGCGACTGAGGAACGGCGAATAATAATATTATTATTAAACGACCCATATCTCCGTTATGGTACTACACGGTCCTTCAAGTGTTGCACAAATAAGCGCGCGTTGATAAGCGATACTTCTCTTTAAACAACTTGTTTAGGTTAGTGCATCATTTCTATTTTTGATTCGGTGGTAGAGTTCTAACGCAGTATTCTTCTCAAGGCTAATAAACCGATATGGATCTAAGGTATTGTTTCGTAGGCTGCATTATTAAAGATTATACTGTTTTTTTTTTTTTTTTTCTCAAAGGATATTTTAGGTACACATTATGTCGTGTGATGTTAAGGTACTTTTATGTAAGGTTATGACGGGATATGTATCATGTTTATTACTGCCACGTTATAGTAACTTCCGCTTTGGCCATCTACATATATAGTTCTTATTTTCAAGAAGCGTTGATGGTATAATATTTTTCTAAGTATTGATACTTATCCTTTGCATAAAGCTCTATGTCAGGTCAGTAGGAATGTGTGGTAATATCAAAGAAAGTATTATTATTATTATTATTATTATTATTATTATTATTATTATTATTATTATTATTATTATTATTATTATTATTCATTATTATTATTTAGTTCATTGCAAAGTTTCACTACACAAAGTGCTCGAGGTATTTGCATACATGACTTTACTCTTGATGTTCACTGGTGCATACACAAATTTATGGTTTTGGCACGTGATATATTTATTTCTGCCGTATTTTATTTCATCATACCAAAAATTTGTAAACATTTGTTTCTTTGCAACCATATTTTACGAGATCATGGGGCTAGCAACCTCATCCCTTTGCAAAAAAGAAAATTACCAATGACCTTCACCTTTGTCGCTAAAGTGCGATCTGGTTAGCATCGTTGCCAAAGCCGAAACTTAAGACATTCAGTCTCTCGCGTGAAAATCATCAGCAATTAGCAACGAACCTGAGGTGTTAATGATTTTACCTGTTAATGAAGGTACTCGTTATTCTCTGCATGTTATTATTCCTTTGTTAAGCCCCCGTTTATGTTACCTGGCGCCCAGGTGATAATGAATATCTGCCGAGGTTGCCTGGTTGTCAAGTGCGTTAAAATCAACAGGAAACTGCGATGTTGGGGATGTTTTGGTGTTGGTGTGTTGGCGATGTTGGAGAATGAGAAGGTTCTTAGTTGTGTTGGAGGCTTTGTTGGTGGTGGGGCTGTAATTAGAAGTGTGGCTTTTCAAGGAGGCAAGGTGATATTTTGGTGCTGTTGGGGATGTTGGTGTTGGCGATGTTGGAGAATGAGAAGGTTCTTAGTTGTGTAGTTGGAGGCTTTGTTGGTGGTGGGGCTGTAATCAGAAGTGTGGCTTTTCAAGGAGGCAAGGTGATGATTTTGGTGGTGATGGGGATGTTGGTGATGTTGGAGAAGGAGAATATTCTTAGTTGTGTTGGAGGCTGTGTTGGTGGTGGTCCTGTGGTTATGAGAAGTGTAGAAAGTCTCACCAGCATTAAAGTAACAAGGTGATGTTGGGGATGTTGGTGGTGTTGGCGATGTTGGAGAATGAGGTTGTTCGTAGTGGTGTTGGAGACTGCACTGTTGGTGGTCTCCTGTGGCTATGAGGGGCCTCGCCGAAATTAACGGGAAGGTTATATGTAACGTCACGAGTCTCTGAACGTTTTTTTTTTTCCCCGCTGTTTGGTTTCTCTCGTCACGTTACCTCACTTGTTTACCTTTTTTTTTTCAATTGATGTTTTTTTTTTTCTTCCAAAGTTGTTCTTTGTTGTTGTTTCGTTAATGCTTATACTAGTCTTTCATTCATTTCAGTAAAATTTGTGGCCTTTCTTCATTTTTGCTTTTGTGTTTTTTTCTTTATTTTATGTTAGATTAACTGTCGTACATTCTTGTTATAAAAATACTAGATTCTTGTATATTAAAATATATATATATGTATATATATACATATATATATACATATATATATATGTGTGTGTGTGTGTGTGTATATACATACATACATACATACATATATATACATATATATATATATATGTAGTGTATGTATGTATGTATACACACACACACACACACACACACACATATATATATATATCGAGCTACAATGTCCTTTAATATCTAATTCGCTCTACCTCGGAATTAATATATTTTCATATATGCTTAACCGAAGGGGAATTTTTTCTCGATAATAGATTTGCCTGGACCAGGGCGCGAACCTATGGATCCTTTCAAACCCAGGAACGTCAGTGAAGCTTTTCCTACTACACCACCGCGAGAGGAAAAGCTTCACTGACGTTCCTGGGTTTGAAAGGATCCATAGGTTCGCGCCCTGGTCCAGGCAAATCTATTATCGAGAAAAAATTCCCCTTCGGTTAAGCATATATGAAAATATATTAATTGCCGAGGTAGAGCGAATTAGATATTAAAGGACATTGTAGCTCGATATATGTATATGAATCACGGAAATGTGATATGACTTATATATATATATATATATAGTATATATATATATATATATATATATATATATATATATATATATATATATATATATATATATATATATATATATATGAGATCCGACGCCCTGCGTATCTGTTAATTTCATCCATGACTTGCTCGTAATGCATAAATTTTCTCTCTCTCTCTCTCTCTCTCTCTCTCTCTCTCTCTCCTTCTCTCTCTCTCTCTATTCGTTTTGACCTTTCCTTAGCCCTTTGTTTCATTCCTTTTCTTCCCTTGTTTCCCGTTATGTCCTATTTTTTTGTGCGTTTTTACCTTCTGTGTTTTCCGTCTCTGTTTTTTTAATTTCTGTTTCTTTCGTAGTTTTGTATTGATTTTTTTATTATTACGTATTTTTCATTTCCTTTTTTAACCTTCCGTATTTTCTGTCTATTATTTCTTAGTTACTTCCTTTTTTACTTTCAGTCTTTTATTTCTTAGTTACTTCCTTAATATTTCCAGTCTTTTATTTCATTGTTACTTCCTTTATATCCCCAGTCTTTTATTTCTTAGTTTTTTAAAAATTTATTTTGGTTTCTTTTAATTTTCTTTACTCTTCGTCTTCTTCCTTTTTTTTTTGTGGCAGGGATGAAATTACCTACCTAGAGGACCAGCTCCTCCCTCCGCACTCTTTTCCTCCTTCCTAACCGCCCCCCCCCCCCCCCCCCCCCCACTCCCCCCCCCCCCCCCCGACATAACCCCAAGACGTCGCGCAGTCTGCCGTGTCCGATAGAGGTGGTTGTTTTTGGTTCGTGATAGAAGTGGGTGGACTACTATGCGTTATGGGCAAGTAAGGAAGAAAGAAGAGAGAAAAGAGAGAAAGGGTGGAGTGCGGCAGGGGAAGGTGTGTGTGTGTGTATATATATATGTATATATATATATATAGATATATATATATATATCTATATATATATATATAGATATATATATATATATATATATATATTATATATTTATATCTGTATATATAATATAATATATATATATTATATATTATAATTAAATTAATTAATATGTATAATGGGTTTTGTGTTTCCGAATGCAGACGCCTTTTCTAGCCCGGCTAGAAGAAAGCTAAAAAAAAAAAAAAAAAAAAAAAAAAAAAAACCGGAAAGATGCGACAAGATTTAGCGCCCAAAGCTGAGAGATTATAAAAGACTTGGAAGCACAGAAACAAGGAGAGAAAATTCCAAAGCTTGATGGAAAGATAGTATTTGGTCAAAACCCGTTCGTGAAAGAACCTGGAAGGTAGAAGCTTCTTCGGTAATAAAAAATATTATATATGTTTATACATTTTTATATTTTTACGAAATAAAAACGTCTAAATTAGTGTATTATTTATATGTTTTTTCTTGTTAACTTTAAGAAAAAATCTGATTTGCAGTATTATTGTATGATTTTTCTTGTTGAAAAGTCCAAATTACTGACTGCTGTTGGTAAGTTTGTTTTTCATTTTTATAAAACGAAAAACGCCTAAATTACATTTTCCCAGTCATTTACTGAGACAACTTGCATTGTTTTTTTTTGTTTGTTTGGTTTTTTTTTTACAAAACGAAAAACGCCTAAATTACAGTTTCTCAGGTCATTTACTGAGACAACTTCCATTTTTTTTTACAAAACGAAAAACGCCCAAATTACAGTTTCTCGGTCATTTACTGAGACAACTTTTCCATTTTTTTTTTTTTTTTTCCATTTTTTTTTTTACAAAACGAAAAACGCCTAAATTACAGTTTCTCAGTCATTTACTGAGACAACTTGCTTTTTTTTTTTTTTTTTTTTTTTTTTTTTTTTTTTTTTTTTTTAAACAAAACGAAAAACGCCTAAATTACAGTTTCTCAGTCATTTACTGAGACAGCTTGCATTTACAGTATAAAAAAAAAAAAAAAGACATCCTATGTAAATCGCTATCAAAACACACCGATCAAAAGGCGAAAGTGTGAAGTCCAAGTTTCCCTGGAGAAGGACCACACCAAGACCCACTGAGATCGAGCAGAGATAGGGGAACGAAAGACTGATCGAGACAATTGTAGGGTATGATCTATAGTCTATACTACTCCGGAGTCGAGGAGGAGGAGGAGGAGGAGGAGGAGGAGTAGTGAGTCACCAAAGAAAAGGAGTTGGAGAAACTCTTGTCAAATAGTGTGGTATTTGCTTTGACGTTGTCCATTTCTCCATTTCGGGTTTATTACTTCGAGAGAGAGAGAGAGAGAGAGAGAGAGAGAGAGAGAGAGAGAGAGAGAGAGAGAGAGAGAGAGAGAGAGAGAGAGAAATAGTTATCGTCCATTCCAAGTTTCATCACATCACAAAGCGTGTAATTTAACTTCGGCTGGTCTGAGAGAGAGAGAGAGAGAGAGAGAGAGAGAGAGGTAGCCCACTGCAATTTATTTGTCTCATCACAAAGCGTGCAACTAAATTTCGGTTCGACTTCTCGCCAGAGAGAGAGAGAGAGAGAGAGAGAGAGAGAGAGAGAGAGAGAGAGAGAGAGAGAGAAAAAAACAAGCCACTCAACTGGAGGAAAAGGTTATGTACAGAATAATTTTGATGCGTTTGCACCCCAGACTCTGTTAAAGAAAGAAGAAGAAGAAGAAGAAAGGAAAGGAAAAAAAAGTACTTGGGTACGAAAGTACTTGCAAATGAAACCACATGCAGTTAGGTCTCATGCAGCGAACAAGCAGAGAGCAGGCAGGCAAACAAACGGGGGAAACAAACACTGTGCTTCACGCTGTGTCGTTTTCGGGTGGGCAGACGGACGAACAAACTAACAAACTATGAAAAAAGCGCACTAACAAACTAATACACAAACAGACAAGATAAAAATAACAGCCGTGCTTCACGCTGTGACGTTTTCAAACGAACTGACAAACAAACAGTGGAAAAAAATCGTACTAACAAACTAATACACAAACAGACAAGATAAAAATAACAGCCGTGCTTCACGCTGTGATGTTTTCAAACGAACTGACAAACAAACAATCCAAAAAAATCGTACTAACAAACTAATACATAAACAAACAAACAGACAGAATAAAAATGACAGCCGTGCTTCACGCTGTAACGTTTTCAAACGAACAAACAAACAATGCAAAAAAATCGCACTAACAAACTAATCCGTGAACAAACAAACAAACAGAGGTCGTCGTCGAGCGTCAAAATATGCAGATTGACACATGAACGAAGCAAAGAAGAAGAAAGGGAGAGAAGAACCATGAAAACAAACAAACAAATAAATAGAAAGAGTCGGGATGGATGAGGTGAACTTATGATAATTCGCATTTGTTTATCTTAGGTGTTGATGCAGATCGGAAATGCCTTTGTGTGTGTCTGCTTAGTATTTTTATTTTTTTATTTTTTAGATTTATGCTTCATTTCCTTTGTCCTGTTCTCCGTTTTTGCTGTCTTTTTTTTTATTATTCTGTTTTTGCTTTGTGTTCTATTTTAGCTATCTTTGCGTTGCTTAATGTTCTTTATCCTGAGAGTGAAATAAATGAATATATAAATAAATATATAATAGGATTTGTTATAAGATGCTAAAAGAAATATATTGAATTAGATATATAAAGCAATCAAAGCGACCGTGACGTCAGCATTGAGGTCGTGATGCTTGTCACAATTAAAACCTTTGTTACGATCGTAACTCACTAAAGGTTTCAGAGTTAAGTAATGTTAGGTGTCACTATATCTGATGCTAAGAGTAACTCATTCTTAGGTGAGTCATGTATATATATATATATATATATATATATATTATATATATTTTATATATATATATATATATATATATATATATATAATGTATACGTATGGCTACGTCCGTAATGGTACTGGGGGAGGGGCAATTACCCCCATCATAGTATGCTTAAAAAGCCACGCCTCTTAACTATTCACTTGTTCTCCTTTCCAACTTAGATGTCCAGCTTCTTTAACTCGTTAGACCGTAAAAATGAGAATAAAAAAAAAACTACCCAATTCAGATGTATGATCGACCAAGAGATTTTATTTTTTGTTTTATTTTAGTAACCACAAAGCCGAGCAGTAGACTTCATTTTTTTTTTTTAGACTTTTGATAAGCGCAAAGCCAGGCATGGAAAGGACTCCATATCCTTAATTGATTTGATTGTATGGTGCTTTTACGTTGCATGGAACCAGTGGTTATTCAGCAACGGGACCAACGGCTTTACGTGACTTCCGAACCACGTCGAGAGTGAACTTCTATCACCAGAAATACACATCTCTCACTCCTCAATGGAATGGCCGAGAATCGAACCCGCGACCACCGAGATGGGACACTAATACCATAAAAACACCACGCCGCTGAGGCGCTGTCCTTATCCTTAAGCTGTCTGCATCGGACTCACAATTCTGGGGTGTTTTCTCTAGAAGACGAGAGAGAGATATATAGGTTACACTATATCATATGCGTTGCGTCGCACAGTTGGCCACGTTTACAACTCTTGCACAGCTTTCGTCTTCTAAAAATATATCATGCAACGGCAGGAGCATGAAAAGGTTGACGTGCCAAGAATTCTGTCAGCGATTCCACGCAATCTGACACACACACACACACACACACACACACATACACGTGTTTGTCACGTAATAATGTTTTCAGAGAAGGGTGGAGGGGTAGCAAGAAGCTTGTGTGTGTGTGTGTATGTGTCAGTGTGTGTGTGTGTGTGTGTATGTACGTATGTATATGCAGCTTCAGGTTTTATACTTAAGGAAGGTGTGATGATATTTGGAAAGGAATCTGTGGTGATATTTTGAAAGGAAGGTGTGATGATATTTGGAAAGGAAGGTGTGGTGATATTTGGAAAGGAAGGTGTGATGATATTTGGAAAGGAAGGTGTTGTGGTATTTTGACGGCTGCGGACGGCTATCAATATCCATCAGGAACTTCATCCCAATTCCAGTCGTAATGAACATTGACATTTACGTTCGTGATGTTTTGACTGCTGTAGACGGCTATCAGTATCCAGGGGGTTCACAACCCTAATCCAAATCTTAATTAAAATTGACAGCTATTTTTTCAAGTTTGCCACCTTTACCATATCCAGTAACTGGCCGATGCGAAATCATGAATATTCTTAGGAGGTTCAGAGATTAATGAGCTGTGTATACAGGGGCGACGGTACTACTAAATTTTTGCTTATTGATTTGAATTATATTATCAGTCCACCACTGGCTTCTGGACTGTCCTTGGGTTTAAAGTAAGCTTTAAACTGGTCATGTTTAAGAGCTTGCTGCCATGTTTTAAACGTTAGTTACTGTGCCTATTCAACCCTGGAAACATTGCACTCAGTCCTTGCTGTGTAAAATGATTTAGGATCTTGATTTTTGCTTTTTGCTTAAACTGATATATCCATTGTGTTATTATTATTATTATTATTATTATTATTAGTATTATTATATTATTATTATTATTATATATTATTATTATTATTATTATTATAATTTATCAAATTTAGTTCATTGCAAAGTTTCACTATACAAGTGCTCGAGGTCGTTGCATACATGACTTTACTCTTGATGTTCACTCGTGCATACACAAATTTATGGTTCTGGCACGTGGTGCTTTGGCAAGGGAAGAACCGTCCCTTAGTTTAATGATTTATACCTGGGCCAAATTCTGGAGTTTCTGAGCTTTACTGCCTGTCCTTCTCTTAGTCAGTCTGTCTCTCAGGGAGTCAGTCTCTCAGTCACTGATTTGGCCATAGTCTGTTACATGAGTCAGTTATCCAGTCTTAGATGGCCTGCAATTCAGATAGGTCCATTTTTTAAACCAGTATTCTCTCAGTCAGTTGGTCAGGAGGGAGATAGGTACATTTTTTAAACCATTATTCTCAGTATGTTGGTCAGTGGGCATTTTTTAAACCAGTATTCTCAGTCAGTTGGTCAGGAGGGAGATATAGGTACATTTTCTAAACCGGTGTTCTCAGTCAGTTGGTCAGGGGGGAGATAGGTACATTTTCTAAACCGGTGTTCTCAGTCAGTTGGTCATGGGGCAGATATGTTCATTTTTTAAACCGGTATTCTCAGTCAGTTGGTCAGGGGGGAGATAGGTCCATTTTTTAAACCGCTATTCTCAGTATGTTGGTCAGAGGGCATTTTTTAAACCAGCATTCTCAGTCAGTTGGTCAGGCAAGGAGTTAATCTGCCATTTATTGACTTGGCCTTAGCCTGTCACTTATAGTAACATCAGTTTTCTCTTGAGGCAGTTATCCACTGTTTCAGATGGTCATACCAGTATTTTGTATGACAGTCAATCTGCCACTCAGATAGGTGTGTTCTTCTGTCATTTTTGAAACCAATCGTTCATTCAATGAATCACTGTATCTTTCGTGTACAATTTAGGCTCATTAATCACTCAACCGCCTACTAGGTTGGCCAATGTATTGAAAATTAGGGACGGCTGGTGAAGTTGCCAATATAAATTAAGATCTTTAATTTTTTTAGCTTGATTATGAATTCATCGGAAATCATATATATGCTTACCTTTTTTTTTAGTTCAGTTTGAAAGGTTTATCTTGAATATTACAGCACCATAGTTACCCATCTAGCTGACTAATTGTCTAGTCATACTAATTAACATTCTGAAGGTTTCAGGGTCAAACTTCTGGTTTGTAGTTTGTTAAGATATGATAGTTCATGGTATCCTTTCCATGTTGAATGTTTTGTATATTTCTCTTTTATTTTTATTTATTAATTATTTAATTTTTGGATGGTTGCTGGAGGTGTGGTTCAGATTCCATGTTGATTGGAAGGTCATCAGCTAATGAGTTGTACTATTCCAGGTTTACCTTAGAACATAGTAGATATTTTGGTGCAACATATTCACATTAGAAAAAGCCTTTACATGTGAATTTCATTTGTAAATATGATCATTTTAACTTGAGCAATTGAACAGTGGACATTACAAAGCTAATTTCATTTCTTACTTTTCAGTGGCCTTATTATTTCTTTTTCCATATTTTCCCATTGCTTATTTTTTTCCTTTCCTGTTTCTTTCCAGTCATGGGGCCTGCCCGCCGACCCAAAAGCAGAATCCCGGGTAGTCTACCCGCTCAGGGTGGACTCCCAGGGTCACGTGATCTCCCCAGACGTCACGTCAGGCTACCACCACGCGAGGACCGGCGGCGGAGGAGAAGGAGGGGGAGGAGGAGGAGGAGGAGAAGGTAGACCCAAGCGAGACGCCACCTCCGGAGGGCGGGAACCTTCCTCGAGTAACAACAACGGCACCGCCGAAGAAAACCTGTACATAGTTATAAATAAGGACAACGAGGAGCTGTTCCTGCGACTGACTCCGAACACGAAGCTCATCACGCCCTACACGGTCATCGAGTGGGTGATGGGTGACGGCCGGCGGATCCTGAAGCAGGCGACGGGCGACTGCTTCTACGTAGGGCGCCTCCAGGACGCCGAGCAGAGCCTGGTCGCCATCAGCAACTGCAACGGCCTGACGGGCTACATCCAGACGCAGAATGAGAGTTACTTCATCGAGCCCCTGAAGGGGTCTCGCCCTCCCGACGAAGGCGCCGCCGACAACGAAGTCGCTGAGCCGCAGCCTCATCTTATCTACAAGGTGGATTCGGTGACGAGTAAGCTCAATCTATCTTTCCAGCAGGATCAGGAATTCCAGGAAGAAGAAGACGAAGAAGAAGAAGAAGAGAGAGAGGAAGAGGAGAGAGTAGTTAAAGAAGAGGGTGAAAGGAGGCAAGATGGGGAGCGGGACGTCACGTTTCCTCGAGGTAGACGATTTATTCCGGAAAAAACGGTCGGCCAGCCTTTCCGTCCTAAGGCCTGGGAGATCGAAAAGGTCCGCCCTTATCAAAAACATAAAATCGAAAAGGAGGAAACGCCTTGGTTTTCTATCAAATCAAGGTCAGGAGGTACGTAGTAGATCACGAAGGTCCGTCGGCAGTGGCAGCAGCAGCAGCAGCACCTTGCCGAAATTCGCCAGGAATAAAGACGCCGTCTTGACCACGCCCAAGTTCACGAGGGGCGGCGGCAGCAGCAGAAGCAGCAGCAGCAGCAGTAGGCCTAAGTACGCCGACAGGCAGAGCCGCTCCACCAGCCTCTGGAGGCCGAAGTTCTACCTGACGGCCAACGCCTCCTCCGGCGAGAACGAACGGCAGAAGAGGGACGGCAGCCCGGAGAGGGAAGACGTGGAAGGCGTCGCCGCCCACGGAAGACCCCAAAACGAGACGGAAACCTCCGTCGTCGGTGGGAGAGACTCACCCGCTCACGCGCCATCCTCCGGGGGCGCGGACCCGAACGAGAACGAGATCCAGACGGAGGAGGAGGAGAAGAAGGCGAAGAAGAAGAACAGGAAAAACAGGAAAAATTGCCGAAAAAAGAGCAAAGCGTCGAGAAGTAAAGGGAACGGGGTAGTCGAGGAGGAGGGGGAGGCGGGGAAGGGGGAAGTGGAAGAAGAGGAGGACCTCAAATGCAAGTCGAAGAAACCGAAGAAGAAACTGGATAAAGCCGAGAGGCAGAGGAGGAAGCAAGAGAGGAGAGAGAGGAAGAGGAAGAAGAGAGAGCAGAAGCGGAAAGAGAGGGAACGCAAGAGGCTCCTGAGAGAAAAGAAGAGGCAGGAGAGAGAGAAGAGGCGAGGGGTAGAAGGGAGAGGAGGGGGAGTGGAGGAAAGAGAGACTCCCAAATTCCGAAACGGAACGACGGAAGAAGAAGAAGGAGAAGAAACAACAACAAAAACATCACCAACGAGTACAACAACAGCATCCGAGATTCTAGGTAAGACAACATCCAAAAATGATATTCTTTTTATCAGAAATTGTATTCATAATCTAAAGAGAAAATGTTAGATTATCCAGCTAATAAAGCCCGTAATTGTTTTTGTTAAATTGATAATATTCTTTGCATCGATAAGTAATATTGACTCTAGTGGACTGAGACGTAGCAGTATTTTTTTTTATTGGAGCAGGTATAGCCATTGTTCTTTTGGAGAAGGTGCGTGGTTCATTGGAGCACGTATATCCCTAGTTGGTGGTTCATTGGAGCATGTATATCCCTATTTGGTGGTTCATTGGAGCACGCATATCCCTAGTTGATGGTTCATTGGAACACGCATACCCCTAGTTGGTGGTTCATTGGAGCACGCATATCCCTAGTCAGTGGTTCATTGGAGCACACATATCCCTAGTCAGTGGTTTATTGGAGCACGTATATCCCTAGTTGGTGGTTCATTGGAGCATGTATATATCCCTCGTTGGTGGTTCATTGGAGCACGTATATCCCTAGCTCGTGGTTCATTGGAGCACGTATATCCCTAGTCGTGGTTCATTGGAGCACATATATCCCTAGTTCGTGGTTCATTGGAGCACATATATCCCTAGTTCGTGGTTCATTGGAGCACGCGTATCCCTAGTCCGTGGTTCATTGGAGCATGTCCCTAGTCGTGGTTCATTGGGGCACGTATATCCTTAGTGAGTGGTTCATTGTAGCACCTATATCCCTAGTTGGTGGTTCACTGGAGCACGTATACCTCCTTATTTAGTTGTTATTGGAGCCGTAAATCCTTAGGTTGCAGTGGTTCATTGAAGCACGTATATCCTTAGTGTGGTTCATTGAGCACCATATTCCCTAGTTCGTTGGTTCATTGGAGCACGATATCCCGTCGTGGGTTTATTGGAGCACTTACCCACCCTAGTTGTTGGTTTCATTGAGCACTTATTTCTTAGGTTGGTTAATTGGAGCACGTATATCCTTAGTGAGTGGTTCATGGATTGGAGGTATATCTTAGTGAGTGGTTCATGGAGTTCACGGTTGGGTATCTAAGTTGACTTAGCCGTAGGACCGTTATTGACATTGTAGGCTGTTATGAATTGTTGAAGTAATTCTAATGTAGATTTCTTCAATCCCTTGTATTAAAAGGTCATGGTTCGTTATGAATGAGAATTGGGAACTGTATTTTTTTAATTGGGTAAATTTTGTTGTAGTTTATTATTAAATAAACAAATTTTATTATTTTTTTCAGGAGAGAAAGCACAAGATCCATTTGAAGGCGAGCCTTGGGACGGCTATTCTCCTGACCTTTTTTGGGAAACTGATATTGCTGCTGGTATGTATCTCTCTCTCTCTCTCTCTCCTCATCATTTTTAGATATTAGACATGTAAATCGTTAAGTTATAAAACCATTGTCAGATGACTTGGAATACATGAACACAAATGAATAGGTTTAACTTATGTAAAGTATTATTAAAAAGCCAAAAAATAAAGTTAATTGCATAAGGAAATTAAGAAGATAAAAATTTACGTTTTTTTCGACAAAGAAAGTAATTAACATGAAAAAACATCTACTTTTTTCGACAAAGAAAGAAACTAGCAAGAAAAAACACTTAATTTTTTGACAAAAAAAAGTAAACGATCCACTTCATTTCCATCCACCTCATTAAAAATAAAAATAAAAATTATTACTATTTCTCTAAATGAATAAAACATTATGTAACAACACTTCATTTACCACCTCATTAAAAAAATGACATTCCTTTAAATGCAGCATAAAAGCATTTAAGCTAACATTATTCACCGTTTACCTCCTCTTTATTATCCTTTAGGTTCCTCTGCCCTGAAGGAGGTGTCCGCGGGACCCCCT
>NC_061092.1:4859553-4897053 GCF_015104395.2 Macrobrachium nipponense | reverse complement strand
ATTAGGGATTGGTTAGAGGGTCCTTTAGGATCGATTAGGATGGTGAGATGACTGGGGGGGATCGCGGATCGTATAGAGATTAGGATGCTGAGAGAAAGGTCTTCACTAAAGGCAGTTTGTAAGACGCTTCGAGATTTCGTATATTCTGTAGTCTTCATCAAAAGTGATTTGCCTCTAAGCTCTCCCGCGCATTATTTCGGATTTCTGTCTTAATCCCTCTATTCCCGTTGGGGGGTGGTAGGGGTTGGGGTGGGGGGGTGGGGGGGGGGGAGTTTTAGTAGCGTCAGTGCACCCCAGCTGTGCACTGCAGGGATTACCTAATCCTTTGCAGCGTCCCTTCGGCCCATTTCTGCAACCCCTTTCATTCCTTTTGCTGTGCGTCCGTGTATGGTTTCTTTCTTTCCCCTTGCCTTCCACCCTCTCCTAACACTTGTTGCTATATTATTTTCAGCGCTGAATGATCTCATGTGTCCCGGTGCTTGTTATCTGTCTAAATTTTAATTCCTAATCCTCATCATCCTTCTGTCTTGTGAATTCACTCTTAACTTTTCGTCTGTAACTGCACTTGTCCAACTTGGCACCGAGTTAAAGATTATATCATTTCCATTTGTCGCATTGTTGTTCATCTCTTCATTCCCAACATCAGACTAACCCCAGGAAAGATGTTAGTCGACCGACGTTGCCTTAGGAATTTCCTAAACACTTCGTCTGCGCCTGCGCTTGGCCAATTTCGGGGAGCCGAGATAAAAATTGCATAAAGTAAGGTCCACTTCTTATCGCCGCCTAAAATAAGTGTTCAAAGTACCCCCTTCCGGGCACGACAACCCTGAGGGACCCCTCCCATTCCGAAGGACTCCTCTCCTCCGAGGGACTCCTCTCCTTTCTGGGAGGGACCCCTCTCCTCCGAGGGACACCTCCCCTTTCGAGGGACCCCTCTCTTTCCAAGGAACCTCATTCCTTCCGAGGGACTCCTCTCCTTGCGAGGGAATCCTCCCCTTCCGAGGAACACCTCCCCTTCCGAGGAACCCCTCCCGAAGAACCCCATTCCGTGTTGAAAAAAAAATATTAGTTATTTACCTGTTTGATATCTGTAACAACCGACGCCATTAATGCCTTTTTTACTCCAACGCCATCGTGCTTGTGGGATTTGCATAGATCCCAGACGCCAGATAAAAGATAATCGACTGCTTTGAAGCAATTGTTTTAAAATAACGGCCGATTTTTTTGCTTTTAATTTTACATGTGGATTTGAGCACTCTGTTATCAGTCGATGCTGCGATGATATCGTTGAAGCACAAGTCTGCCTTTACAGGATTATTTTTTTCTTTTAGGAATTGGAGAGTCCTTGTGTGTTTTTTTTTTTTTTAGATTTTTTTTTCTAGAAATTATCGTCAATTTCTTTTATGAACATAGAAATCAAAACTTCAAAAATACAAGTTCGACTTTGCCAACGCTACCTTGAGATAGCGTCCTTATTTTTTTTTCCTTTTTCTGTATGGATTAGAATGGAGTTATTCGAATTATCAGATGGCTTAAATTATTTTAATAAATTTTCCCCCAGATGAAATTCGCCAGCTTCTTAGAGGAATTTATTTATTTATTTTGTTATTTTTTTTCTTTTGCTGAAGATCCCAGAGAATACACTTTTCAACGCCCTCTTGTTCTTACTTGTGTTTCTTCAGCGGTCTGAATTGCCCTTCCAGTAAGTGAAATTCGCTATCTTCTGCTTCTTCGTTAATATAACCTACCTTTTATCAAGAGGCGTATCTGTTATATCGCACCAGAGGCGTTGCCTTTTGGCTTAAACCTGTCCTCCTGTTGGTGAATCTTGTCCTTGTCAGTGATGAATCTGTTTGTGTTACAGGTATTCCCACTTGTTTGTTTATATTTGTGAAAATATTCTGCAGTTTGTCAGAATGTCTTTAAGTTTCTTTTCAGTATCTGGAATAATGAAAATGCGAGTATGAATCTTATGTAATATTTTCACTATCTCTGTTTAATTTCATCACAAAAGAATGTCTGGTAGAATCTTAGAAGATATCAAAATTCATGTCACCAGACCTAGCAGAGATTCCATGAATAAAGGATTAGCGTCTGGAAAATATTTTGTAAGTCTTCGCCATAATATTTCCTATGAGACGCGACCATTAAATTACACCAAATTCTCACCGCACCGAACGATAGTTCTGAAATGGATCGTTCACGATGGCTTTTGACTGGTTTACGATTGGCTGCCTGTGGCGTAGGCCTACCATTTAGTAATGAATTTTGACAGATTTGGCTGTTGATTACAGGCTTGCAGGTGTTAGGCTTAGTGGGCTCGTCACGCCAAGATGTAACGATATTTCAAGTTGTCGTGGGCGATTTGAATAATGTGGGTGTATTATGCTTAGGCTTAAATATAGTCAAATATTATGTATATATATACATATATATATATGTATATATATCATATATATAATTATGTATATATATGGTGTGTGTGTATAAATATATATATATATATATATATATATATATATATATATATATATATATGTGTGTGTGTGTGTGTGTGGGTGTGTGTGTGTGTGTGTGTGTGTGTGTGTGTGTGTGTGTTTTTGTCTGTATGCATACGTAAATTCGAGACGAATCTTTCCACTTGCACAAGATTCCTTTACATACCCTTACCCCTCCCCATGCCCCACGATCACAGAATATGTTCTATGTTCTTCTCTCCTGTCAAAAGTCTAGAGCCTTCGCCAACGTCAATAACAGACAATATGGCCCTTATATTTTTCCCCCTTGGTGAAATCTACTCTCGTAACGAGAGACGCTGGCAGTGAATAATTTGAGGTGGGAATATGAAGGGGGGAGGGGGGAGGGGGGGAATACTGATGAAGTAGTACTTCTCTCCTTGACTTATCTGCCCTTCTTGCATTTAAAGAGTTAATGGGAGGAATGAGATATTGATTCGGTCGAAAGACCTTCAATTCCAGATTCCCTTGACTGTAAAGTAAACTTTTATTTGTCAGACTTTTCTTTGTCCGTTTTACCTTTGTCAGTCAGATTGAGATTAAACTCGGAGTCAAGTGCGAAAGGAAAGGTTGGTAAAAGGTTTCAATTTCACTTTATTATTTTTCTGAGGAAGTTTTTTTTTTTACAAGCTTTGTTTTTATTTTGAATTATTTTTTTAAAAGTAGATTTATGGATGTTATTTTAATAAGTTTTTTTAAGTTTTTTTATTTGTTATTTTAATTAGCTCTTTAAAGTACTTTCCATCCACTTTTTTTATTTCTTATTTTAAATGTTTTTAAAAGTACTTTCCATCCATTTTTCATTTAAAAGTACTTTACATCCACTTTTCATTTAAAAGTACTTTCCATCCACTTTTCATTTAAAAGTACTTTCCATCCACTTTTTATTTTAGTTATTTTATTTATTCTTAAGATTTTTAAAATATTTTAATTTGTTCTTGGAGTGTTTCTCTCTCCTCTCTCTCCTCTCTACTCTCTCTCTCTCTCTCTCTCTCTCTCTCTCTGGCTCTTCTCGTCTCTTCTCTCTCTCTCTCAAAACATCATATAACCAAATCTGCATCTTATTTCTCTGGTAACTAAACAACAGAATATACTTCAAGGCTGAAATATATCCTAACATCAAATCGATATATATATTTTCTTTCGTAAAAGAATGATTTTTTTTTTTTCACCAAAATAAGAGCCTTGAGTAGTATGTAACAGTCGAAAGATTTCGTATACCAAATCTTCAGTGCGTGTTTTTTTTATTCATTGCATGTAATTAACTAGTACGTCAAGGTTGAAATGTATCGTGCATTATATCTTCGGTGTGTGTGTGTGTGTGTATGTTTGAGTGTATGTGTTTTTTTTAGTAGTATGTAACAGTCGAAAGATATCGTATATCAAATCTTCATAGCGTGTCTTTTTTCATTGCTTGTAGTTAACGAGTACGTCAAGGTTGAAATGTATCGTGCAATATATCTTCGGTGTGTGTGTGTGTGTGTATATATATAATATATATATATATATATTATATATATCTATATATATATATATATATATATATATTTATATTTATATACATATTTGTGTGTATTTTAGGACGTCCAGAAACGTATCATTAGACGATGAACTTAGTTACGTGTCCATCACAGAATGCAATTGGTTGAGAGGTACCTCTCTCTCTCTCTCTCTCTCTCTCTCTCTCTCTCTCTCTCTCTCTCTCTCTCTCTTAGAGGTAATGGTAGACCTCTTTCAGTAGACCATAATAGCTAGATTATGGACCGAGGAAGAATGATTGTCCTTCTCGTCTTGTTTCCATTTTCGTCGTCTTTTGTAATAATTTTTCTTTTTTACTTATTTTTGGTATAAATTGTGGCTGTTCATTTTTCTTCGTTGAATTGTAGTTATTTTTGTTGTTGTTGTCGTTGTTGCTCTTCTGCTTGGTCTGCATTTTTAATATTTGTTTTCCTTTCTTGAGAGATATATCTATATCTTATAATCTAATTAATTATCTTTGTAATTATTATTAATATGTTATAAATATTAATTAATATATATCTATATATATATAATTATAATTATATTTATATATATAATTATATATGTAATTATATTTATATATATCTATATATATATATATTATATATATTTAATTTTCCTGTTATATATATATACATATATATATATACGCTATATATATATATATATATATATATGATATATATATATATGAGTATGTATGTGTGCATGTGTGTTTCTTTCCAGTAGAACTTACATTGTTTCACTTACTTTACTAATTAGTTTAAATGTGTTCCAATTTTCATAATCATTTTCCGTTTAACATTTGTCTCCATTTATAATTCTTCCCTTCTTCTTGTTCTTCAACATCATCACCCCACTACATTCTCTCTCTCTCTCTCTCTCTCTCTCTCTCTCTCTCTCTCTCTCTCTCTCTCTCTCCCATGTGGCCTGTCTTTAGCAATTTTCTTGAACACCCCCTTCATTGAGATGTCGTATAAGTCCTTTGCAATACAAGAATCTGTGATTATCTTGTTGTAATCGTTCGTGCATAAAAAGTCCCTTTTTTTAAGTATATATTTATTTTATTTTTCATTATTTTTTTTTCTTTTTGGCCTAGCCATGTACCAGTTCCATTTCCCCCCCTGTGTCCTCGACTTGGTGGATACATACCTCAGGATACATATTTGGGAGTCGTGATTAATTCATCTGGAAATTAATCGGTTTGGTGTTCGTGCGTGACAGCGAGGTGGTTTCTTAGATTCTCTGCGAATTAAAGTGTTGCGTAACCGATTTGGACTCGGATTAGACGGAGAGAAAGAGAGAGAGAGAGAGAGAGAGAGAGAGAGAGAGAGAGAGAGAGAATGTCTGGGAGAAGGTCCCTCACTCCATGGGGTTAGGGATATATTTATTTAGAGGCCCTCTCATTTCTCATGATGATATGATAATAGTCTATTCTCTCTCTCTCTCTCTCTCTCTCTCTCTCTCTCTCTCTCTCTCTCCTTCAGGAGGCTGCGACACACAGCACTCAACTGACCAGTAAATAATGGTTCACAGTTTAGGTTACTAGAAGAGAACCCACGGTCGAAACCTGGGCTTTTGTTGGTAGTCAGAGAGTGCTCTCTCTCTCTCTCTCTCTCTCTCTCTCTCTCTCTCTCTCTCTCTCTCTCTCTCTCTTCACACGATGCAATGCCGGTCTTTTGAACCGGATAATTCGGTTATCAGTTTCATCCTGGTATCCGAAACCGGATTGCTATGTCTTACTTTAGGTCTTTTTGAGACGATGTTCTGGAAGTGAGTAATACCCATAGGGAGAGAGAGAGAGAGAGAGAGAGAGAGAGAATAAATGAGAGAGAGAAATACACAGACCTACGAGAGAAGAGAGAGAGAGAGAGGGTTGGTCATCGGATGACAATATAATGTAACATATTCACACTCAGACAAACATGGAGAGAGAGAGAGAGAGAGAGAGAGAGAGAGAGAGAGAGAGAGAGAAGAAAAGAAGGAAAACTCACAATTAGTCGTATAAAATAAGTGCCTTTACCATATAAATGGTGGACAAAAACAAAAGACTCAGACAAAACATGGAAGAGAGAAGAGATAGAGAGAGAGAGAGAGAGAGAGAAGAGAGAAGAAAGATTGAACAATCAAAACAAAAATAATCGTATAAAATAAGTGCCTTTAAACCATATAAATGGTGGACAAAAACAAAAGATGACAAGGCAATAAATCGTTTAAGTGTAAAACTTGAAACTCCTCAATGCTTTTGTAACCTCGGTGCCAAGCTCGTTAAACGAGAGAGTTGCATTAGCTCGCGTCGTGTGAATCACGCTCTTTTAAGTAAGTCGTTCAAGTAAGTCGTTTGACTCGGTTGCTTAATGGCAGGAGTAAACATAAACATGTACTTTGCTTGTAGGAGTAGACAAGTATTTTTTCCTCGCTTTTATCTGCTGTATTATTTGTTGCTGGATGCTTTGAGAGAGAGAGAGAGAGAGAGAGAGAGAGAGAGAGAAAGGGGGTGGACGTAGGTTGAGAGGAGGGAAGTAAAATGTACCCAGAAAATAACTGTAAAAAAGCAGAGAGAGAGAGAGAGAGAGAGAGAGAGAGAGAGAGAGGTAATGTGCACTGATAGGTCTTAGTTTTTTGTTCGATTTAGCAATGTATTTGGGACCGTTATTATTATTATTATTATTATTATTATTTTATTATTATTATTATTATTATTATTATTATTATTATTTTTAGCTTTCAATTTCATTTATTATCTATTGGGGAAAAAATCCTTTTTGTGGGGTGGGTAGCCTTGACGCATCTTCCCAAAAGCTCATTCGCGTCTTACTGTAAGAATTCGTACCAACAATAAAAAGTACAAATAAAAAAACAAGTCATTTGGTAATTACAGTACTTTGCAAAACACGTTTATTGCTCGTAAAAGCGATCGTATTTGCAATGCATAGCGCCATTTGGATCGTCGGCTTTGAAGTTAGGGTAAAAAAAGAATAATACTACAAAGTTGCAGCCTACGAAAATAATAGCCCCCCCCCCCCCCTCTCTCTCTCTCTCTCACTCTCTCTCTCTCGCTCTCTCTTTGCTGAGTGGAATTCGGCTGTATTTGGGCACTCTCAAAATAGCAGTCATGTTTTCTTCCTATTTATTTGATAAGACATTCTGAAGGTTTCATTTTTGTGCTTTGGCAACCTACCGTTCAGAAATCGGGCGCACTGTTGATCGGTAAGTTTCCAGGACAAGACAATGACACTGTCAGACTCGGTGGCATAAATATGGGGTTTCTTTAGAGGTGTAGACTATGACTGGATGGCATTCACGATCGCAGCCGTTCAATAAATGCTAAATCAATTATGAGCCAAGTTTATATAGTAAATAAACGCTTCAGCGGCCAGAGACCTACTTCACGATATTACACAGTAGCCTCACCAGCAGCACGTCAATCCTTTCATGTATGTGACGGATATTCTCTTGAGCATTGTGGCAATAATTTTTTTTTCTTATAATCTCCAGACATTGTAAGGGTTTATACCTTAAGCCAAAGGTATTGCAACTTATTTTGAAAGGATTTTGTATGATTAGCTTACGAAGAGAGTTCTAATTGCCCCCATCGTAAACAGAGAATGCAAAATAATAATAAATAAATAAATAAATAAAGTAGAACCGCTTATGCATAAAAGACAAGACTGAAAAGGATTATGAGTCGAATGCAAAAAAAAGTAAAAATAAAAGGTAAAAAAATGTAAAAAGAAAAAAAAACTAAAATTAAAGTAGAACCTCATATGCATGAAAGAGAAAGATTATGGGTATTACGTGGATTATGGGCGGAGTTGGCTTAACAGGGCATCGTTACGGGCAGGGAGTGATTACCATACACACAATGGTCGCCGGAGTTAACTGCTCTGGGCATTGAAGGGTTATGTGGTATGGGGTATCTGATAAGAAAGAGCTTAATGGATTTGGCAGAGGATTGTGCTCTTGTGAAGAAAAAGGTTTGCCGGATTTTTGAATTAAATATTTAGGCATACGTTTATTTGCGTTTGTTTTATATATGTGTATATATATACATGTGTATATGTATAAACATCCTTAAATGTATGTCCACACATATTGATATATATGTATATATATGTGTGTGTACACATTTATGTATATATAATGTATATATACTCTCTCTCTCTCTCTCTCTCTCTCTCTCTCTCTCTCTCTCTCTCTCTCTCGGGAACCTATCCAAAATCACCCAAGCATACTGCGTGAGAGAGTGAATTTCAAACAATCTAATAACATGAGACGCAAAATACCGAGTGAAATAAGAGATTTCGGCCAAACTAATAACAATGAGCGCCTCTTTTGTTATGCAGCAGCGCGGGGGAGATTGGCACCAATGTAAACAGTGCCATAAACATTTGGTGAATGCCCTTTTCAGTGCCCAGAGACTTCGTGGCGCTGATGGAGATGATTCAGGTGGGATTTACAATGGGTGATTGATGTTGATTAACGGATTACAACTTGTGGGGGGGGGGGGGGGGGGGGGGGGGGGGGGGGGGGGGGGGGGGGGGGGGGGGGGGGGGGGGGGGGGGGGGGGGGGGGGGGGGGGGGGGGGGGTGGGGAGTGAAGGGAAAAAAAAAAAAAAAAAGGGCGTTGACCCTTCCGCAGTGGAGATTGACGTCGGCATTGATAGTAGCAATAGTGTTGCCATTCATTGAGTAGAGTATTTCGGGGTTGATGTCATGATTAATAGCAGCAGTAGTGTTGCCATTCATTGGGTTGAGTATTTCGGCAGTTAATGTCAGTAATGATAATAGCAGTAGTGTTGCCATTCACTGGGGCGACTATTTTAGGGGTCGGTGTCATAATTAATAACAGCAGTAGCGTTGCCATTCACTGGGGCGAACATTTGGGGAGTCGATGACAGTATTGATAGTATTGATAATTGCAGTAGTATTGCCATTCACTGGGTCGAACATTTGGGAAGTCGATGACAGTATTGATAGTATTGAGGAGTCGATGACAGTATTGATATATTGAGGAGTCGATGACAGTATTGATAGTATTGATAATAGCAGTATTGTTACCATTCACTGGGTAGAACATTTGGGGAGTCGATGACAGTATTGATAGTATTGATAATATTAGTGGTGTTGCCATTCATTGGGGCGAGTATTTGGGGTGTCACTCAATGATCAAGATTGATTACCTTTGGTGAATGAATGGAATTCACCCCCCCCCCCCCCCCCCCCCCCCCCCCCCCTTCCCTGAAGAGCTGAAGAGTCTGGGTTCTGTTTCCGGTGTTGGGTGGGATCAGGTCATTCACCACACCTGTCTTCTGTGTTGTTGTCAACTGCTGTTTTGTGTTATTGATGCTGTTTCTCACGGGAGATGTTGTTTATGCGTTGATGTATCTTGTTATTCTTGGTGTCCAGGATATTCTGCTCTGTTTATGTGTTGCTATTTTTATTCGTATCATTTTAGGTTAATATCCTCTTCATACACTGAGTATTTATTCGAAATATTAATTAATTTTTTTTTTTAGTTTTAACTCATTGTCCTTAGAACGAGGTATATATCTTCGATATGTCCAATTGAATTTAAAAGATAAAACAATTCATTTATCGTTTATTGTGGAATGAATAAGTTGAATGTTGGTCTCTTTGCATGTATACTTAAATACATACATTTATACAATTTAATGGATTATTTGTTGCTTTTTATTTGATAGCATACTGATGCCAACTAATGAAGTATGTACATATGTACATACATACATACTGGGTTACTTATGACGTAATATATGGCCTAAAAATGTCTGGTAAAATTAATAACATACATACATACATACATACATACATACATACATACATACATACATACATACAAATGTATGATTGGGTTAGTGGTAATTTAATATTTGATGGCATAAATATGTGTAATTAATGGCACTTATCTTAAACGTCTTTAACATTTCCTCCAACAATTATCTCTCCACCTTTCTCCCTCAAACCCTCCCTCCTCCTCCTCCTCCTCCGTTCGTAAATCTCACCAGCAGCGGCTCTCGTACCTCACTGTGACCCATTATTACCCTCGCCACAGACCTCCAAGGTCTGTTGCCAATTATTTTCAGCACCAGTTTCTCAGCCGTCTTTAAAAAAAAAAAAAAAAAAAAAAAACAAAGGGGTGGGGTCCCAGTGAACTGTCAAGATAGGAAGTCTTAGTGTTTGGTTCTGCGTGACAGTTATTGATCGTAACTGAGCGGTAGGGCGTGTTTTGAAGGATCGTTCAGG
Organism: Macrobrachium nipponense; assembly: GCF_015104395.2. Lineage (NCBI taxonomy): Eukaryota > Metazoa > Arthropoda > Malacostraca > Decapoda > Palaemonidae > Macrobrachium > Macrobrachium nipponense. Next base: position 4,886,750 of record NC_061092.1, on the reverse strand, counting down.
CATAAATTATTATATCTGTAAGGGATCGGATCGTCGCTCTCTGCCCTGATGCTGATAGGTACTACATTGCTTTAGTTTGTTTTTCAGTGAAAGGTGTTCCTTGGGTAATGTGAACAAGACTTAAATTTCTATTTTCCAATTGACCTCTTGGGAGAATGTTAGCTAGGATTGCCGATTTACAGATAAATTTAAATATTTTGTAGAATATGTGTTTTAGGGCTTATTATAGCCACATTTTATATTATGAAAACTCAACGAATGATTGAGTATTTGAATTATTCTTATCAGTCACAACTCTTCCAAACTCTTCAAAATTAGAGAGATGCTCCTGAAGAGTTTTTTTTGTTTGTTTTTTTTTTCATAGCAACCTTCTAAGTATAGATCTAAATCTTTATTTTTCCATTCGTCAAAGGAATCTTATACCATACGCGATTTAACAGTATTGAAAGTTTTTGCTTACTCGGGGAGTAAGCTTATAAAGTACTTTGTTATTGTTATTTGTTGTTGTTGCTGCTGTTCTTGCTGTTGTTGTTCTTATTGGGGGGCGGGGTTAGGAAAACCCTATGGAAAAAGCTAAAAAGGTGTGAAAAAGGTGTTTCGCGTTGAGTTAAAGATACAGGAATTTTAGGCTTGGATATTTATGATTTATTTATAAGAATGAAAATGTAAAAATAAATAGTGTGCATGTTAAACAATACAGAAAAATTATTTCTAAAATAAAATATAGCGCATCTATTTCAATTTTCGTTGATGAAACAACGCTCTATTTGGCCGTAGATTTTAGCACGCGCTTCGAGTAAGCTGGAGGTCGGATCAAGCCGTGCTTTTTTTTTTAATTAAACTTACCTTTAAGCTTCTATATTAAATATTTTTCGGGTTTTCAAAGAAAACGATTACTGTGATCAATGAAAATCTACCGATTATTATTATTAATGTTATTTTTTTTTTTTTTTTTTTTTTTTTTTGTCACCACCTGTGCATCCCGTGGATTGAATGATCGGTCTGTATTCAGATCAATTTTGGGATCACCCGAAGGACCTCACGCAGGGGACCACCTAGAAATGAGAACCCGCCTCCTCTGGGCCATTTATATCACCCCCGCTAATCAAGTTAATGGGGTATTCGCCATTTACAAAGTAGCTGCGATAAGGTTTGTTATGGGTTTTTAATGGACTGTGAAAAAAAAAAAACATTTTTTGTTTATAAACGTGCATTTGTCGATTTTTTGGCGTCTGTGTGTTTTTTAACATTTCTTTCATTTCTTTTGGTTTACCTGCGTTTCAAACTCTCTTTCTTCCATCTTATTTTCCACCCTGTCCTAACAATTCATTGCGCAACTGACAGTTTTTACTGTCAGTAAAAACTGTCATTTTTACTGACAGTTTCCGTTCTAGCGCTGAAAGACCTCATGGGTCCCAGCGCTTGGCCTTTTGCCTATATTCTATATTAAATTCCGTTCTCTATAACCACTGACATTTTGCCCACACTTAGTTACCAGTCCGTCTGATTAATCCAACGGACATACACATAAATACACACTCACAAGATATTAGCTTATATTCAATAATGTTATTTTCAGTAAGACACATAATCTCTCGGGAACACATTTAGCTTCCTTGGGCTTCGTTTTCAGTCGCACCAATTCAGCTGATCTTTTTGCAAATCCCTCCACCAGAAACGCTCCGAAGTGCTGTGTCAACAAATACTAGTATTCTCTTGTCTACTAAGTCTGGTCTTGTTTGAACTACTAAGTGTTTTTTTCTTGCCTCCTCCTCCCACCCTCCTCTCCCTTCCTTCCCCATTTTCTTCTTCATTAGCCTCTTGTCAAGTTGCTTTCTTTGTGGGTAGCTGCATTCTTTTCGATTTGCTGGAGGATACTGTTTGTTTTCATGGTGCGTTCTCTTCGGTTAATTTTCACTTGTTTTTTACCTGCTTGATAGTAATGTTTGTTGTCGAGATGCGTTCTCTTCGGTTAATTAATTAATTTATTTTCTTTATGTTTTTGCCTGCTTGATAAAAATGTTTGTTGTCAATATGCGTTCTGTTCGGTTAATTTTAATTTTCCTGCAAGATAATAATGTTTGTTGTCAAGAAACGTTCTCTTCGGTTGATATTAACATTTTATATGCTTCAAATTATTGCTTGTTGTCAAGATGCGTTCTCTGTGGTTATTTTTCTTTTTAATCCAATCATATTGTTTGTTGTCAAGTTCCGCTTTCTTCGGTTAATTTTAATTTTGTTTGCGATCCGCTGGAAAACGGTTTGTTGTCAAGGTGCGTTCTCTTTAGGCAGTCTTCATCGTGTTTTTACGATCTAATTTCACACACAATTGTTTTGTTTTGAAGGTCCGTCCTCCCTGATTAGTTTATAACTGATAGACACGTCAGTTTTTGTTTTGTTTTTTTGTCGTACGTTCTCTCTAGTTATTGTTTATTTTAATCAACGTTAACTTTACTTATTGTCATCTTGCGTTTGCTTTATTTTCTCTTCGTTTAAGAGCCTATTTCACCATGTTCTATCTTTTGATACTTAGCTATTCTTCATATATTTTTTCGAGTCCCTGTTTATCATATTATTATTTTTATGATGTCAAGTTTTTTGCTCTTGAAATGCATACCTTTTTTTCTTCAGCCTCGTCTTTGTCATAATATTTTGCTTCTATTTTGTGTGACAGCAGTGGTGGCTTAGTCATTTGTATCACTGTGAGAAGATAAATTTCCATTCTATTTGCATCTCTCTCTCTCTCTCTCTCTCTCTCTCTCTCTCTCTCTCTCTCTCTCTCTCTCTCTCTCTTGTTGACAGGCTCCTTTACATATATTTTGGTCAACTAATGCAATTGGTAGGATGATGGGGGGAACTCTCTCTCTCTCTCTCTCTCTCTCTCTCTCTCTCTCTCTCTCTCTCTCTCTCTCTCTCAACCACTTCTTCCTTTTCTTGAACTATATCTTACTGTTAATATAAGTTGGGATGTGACCTACTTCATAATTCACGCAGCTCTCTCTCTCTCTCTCTCTCTCTCTCTCTCCTCTCTCTCTCTCTCTCTCTCTCTCGTAGCAACTGAAACGAAGTTAAGCCAAAAATATTTTTTCAAGAATCCCCCCCCCCCCACAAAAAAAAAAGAAGGGAAGAGTGAATATTAGATTAGTGAATGAGTTAAATGAGTAAATAAAAGTTATCTGGCCTGTTAGCTAAAATAGCAACTGTGCGTCGAAACTGTACACCATTTTGACAGGTCAAGATTTCACTGTCCAGTGCTCGTGTTGATGTCAAATGGCGTCTAGACACCACACACACAATCGTCCTTGTATGAAGAGAGAGAGAGAGAGAGAGAGAGAGAGAGAGTGTGTAACCGAATGATACTAGGTGCATGGTATACCTACACAACGGGATATGAGATTACATCGCCTGGGTCCTTCAATTGAAATTATGCGATTTGATTTCCTACCTCAGTTTAGTATGTGTTGTAAATAACTACATAGTCATATAGCCCACCCCCCACCTCCCCTCCCTCTCTCTCTCTCTCTCTCTCTCTCTCTCTCTCTCTCTCTCTCTCTCTCTCTCTGTTGTTTCAGTAAAGCACGACGATTATAAAGATCCTGCTCTTTACTCGACTGGGGTTGAAACACTTTGCGTATGAGAGAGAGAGAGAGAGAGAGAGAAGAGTACTTCTACTGATGATTTCTTGTTTGGTTCATTACTGAAAAAAATGCACTCAACTCTGTTCCTGTTTCCTGGGATTCCTTGAAGACACTGGAGCCATACCAGCATCTGTTCCAATTCTGGGAAACTCCAGACTGAAATTGGAGTCAGCTCTCATTCCTGGAGCCGAAGCATTCCAGGGGCCTCATGAAGTGCTGTTCTGTGGATCCAGTGTCCTCGAGGGATTGGAGGAAGTGTGAACTAGATTACGATTTTTTTTTTAAAATTATAAGTCAAATCAAAATTGATATTAAAGGATGTCCTTCGGCGATTCCGAAGGGAGCCTTGGGTCCTTGCAAGAGAGGCCCTTAGTCACGTACTTCCATAGATTGCCTAGAGACGACTAAACCACTGAATGGGGGTCTCTTACTTAAGGTCAAGTTGGTGATGGGAACCATTGTATTCTGCTGGGAATAGCAACCTTAACCTCGAAGACTTCCTAAAGGGGTTTAATATATATATATATATATATATATATATATATATATATATATATATATATATATATATATATATATATATATTTAACTTCCGGTTCTCGGTAAGGCTTGAGAGAGAGAAAGAGAGAGACGAGGAAACGGTTACTAACAAGATCACCCGAGGTTTTTTTGTCTTATAACCTAACCTTCCGATGATTCCTCGATGTTTATTTTTTTTTTTTTCTTTTTGCTTCGTGGTAGTCGCGTGGGGGGTTAGGGTACCTCGGGTGTGGAGGCCGGGGGGGTATTAAATGACGAACCTTTTAGCAAACTGATAGCGGCCGGTGTCAGATGAATGCCCCTCTCTTTTGATGTTGTGGGTAGTAATGATGTTTAATTGAGATGTTCAGCCGAGTGGATTATTTCCAAGGTGACCTTGTTGTAGAAGCCTTTATTTTTCTTCTTCTTCCTCTTCCTCTACTTCTTCTTCTTCTTGAGTGATGAGACCGTGGGGGACCTCCGTTAGTGTCACTCGGATATTTATTTTTCCTCTTGTTTATTTGCGTTAGTGATATTGTGGGACGCTGTTGCTTAAAGCGGAAGTTTTTTGCTCGGGGAGCTCATCCTCTAAGACAGCAGGTGAAGAGCGAAAGGGGACGTGATTGTTGGTTTTTGTTTTTTGTGGATCATTTCGAAAATATATATATACCCAAGAGTGTTCTCGTACACTCCTATGCTCATAGATATAGTATATACGTTTTTGAAGTTATGCCTAAATGTGTGTACGGTCTTATGTGATTATACAGAAAAAGTCATGGAAAATTATGTAATAGTGTGGCACAGTGTCGTTATTCCAAAGACAATAACTTAATAATACTTAAGAAAAAGGCACGAAAACGGATAATAAGAAGAAAGGAAAGGGAAAGAATAATAAGATAATGATTTTTCTTAGCGAAGGGATTTTGTTACTCAAAATATTAGGCTTTTAGCCATTAGACATCTGGTTTTCATCTCCCCCAAAAAAAGCCTCTGTCCGTACCAGCGATTAGTGACCAACAAGAGATTATGGGCGATGAAGGATATCGCCCAGGCATCTTCGAGAAATTGGAAACTACTCTCATTAGCGCCTATGACTAATCGGCGTTCCTTTCGTGAACAGGTCAAGAGAGAGCCATCTGGCATACGTTAAAAAGGAATTCTATGACCCGTTGTTAGAAAGAGGGAAGAATACCAAATTCTTAAAAGCTCCACCCTCCCAAAGGTAGGCCTCTAGTATCGACGAATCAAAAGCCATGAGTGTTGGTCATAAGACAGCCCAAAAGGGGTATCAACGAATGACCTATGAGGTTACCAAGGGATACGCCCCTAAGAAGCCAGGACATGAAGAAGGAGGCGTATACAAATTCAAAGCCTACGAATTACTGTAGAAGACCTGACAGGAAGGCGGTCTCGTATGAAGTTAGTAGCCACTAAGACACAAAAAGTCTTTCAGAAAATGCCACACCCAGTCAGAATCCAAAAATCCAAAGGCGGGGCTAAGGAGATTTCAACTGAACAAAAAGGCGAGACAGAGAGAGAGCAGGCAGAAAAGGGAGCAGAGAAAAAAGGGGAACAGAGAAGTCGAGAGAAGATAACGACAAAGAGGGGAACGAGGAGAACCAGAAGAATCCCCAGAAGAAGAACAGGTGCAAAGGTGTGGTGTGCGAAGCAATCAAAGACAGTGAAAGTGACAATCAATACTCAGTAAATTTCCCTCGTGCCTATAGACTCGTAATTGCAACAAGTGCCAATTAAGTTTATCAGTCCAAAAGCCCATAACTCGAAGGTGGAAAAACTTTATAAGTACCCCAGCGAAGAAATAAACCTATGTTAAGAAAATATCAATCTTCATTTCTCATCCAAAAAACGATACCCCTTTTAGCTAATTCAATATCATGAGCTTTCAGCAAGGTAAGACAAATTTATATAAGTCTAATTCCCCAAAGTACAGCCTCCACGGCACACGTTACCTTAGATCTGTGCAAAGAAAGTAAGTACCAGCACAGAACAATTGGTGGCAGAGCGATGGGATACGATGAGATAAAGATTGATATAGTGACAAGATTAATTGTTGTCGAGCGGTAAGGATAGGAAGAGACAAAAGACACAGCAAAGAAATGGTGATCAGCGACACGAATGACAGTTAAAGACAGCGGCCGCGAAACGGAATCAAAAGTTTAGTGTCGGCATAAGAGATTTCAATCCATTCACGCCACTCAAAATAGAAGTTCTCCCCTAAGACAGTACCAGTGCTTCCCCAAATACAAGGACAGTTAGCGAGTCGTAACAATAAAAGCGCTCCCAAAAAAAAAAAAAAAAAGCCACCCACACTCCACGAAGAAAAACTCCACTCCGAAGAACAAGAACAGTCGTTCCACTAGAAGAACAAGATGTTGAAAGCGTGAAGAAAAATATCAAGAGGAAAGAAAACGATCCCGAAAACGCATCCGTCAACGCAATCCTGCTGAGAGGAAAGAAAGAGAGAGAGAGAGGTCCCCTTTCCCGAAGAGAAGAGAGAGAGAGAGCCAACACACATCCATCATTCAACGCGCTGGTAGGCGAACGCAAGCTGTCAGACGTACACCCGGATGTCGAAGACGACGAAAGAAGTTCCAAATAAAGTCCCACTTACATAACATTAAACTTTATTAAAAGTAAATTACGCGATTAACATTTCAGTTAGACAATTTCTGGTATTTCAAGATTAAAAGATTTTCACTGAACTTTTTTATTGGCAACGAAACCTCACGATATTTCTTAATTTTACTAATTATAACTAATCAACTACTAAGACCTTTTCCCGAACATTTGTATTTACTAACCAATAACTAAATTTTAATTTGAATTTTGATTGTGTCATTTTATGTTATTTTTTTGTGATTTTAGTTGTTTTTTGTGATTTCTTATACTTTGATTTTTTTGTTTTTGTTTTTTGCTTTTTACTCTTATTCGTTACGTCGAATGAATGTTTACTTGTTTTTATTTTGTTTGTTTAGGATAACAAGGGTAATTCACGGGAGGTCTCTCGTTAGCGTACACTTTACGGTCAGTTTCAGTATCGTTTTACCAGTACTGTTAAGAGGGTTTTTGTTGTTGTTTAAGAATCGCTTACCGGTAACGTAAGACTTTGAGAATATTTCAGGGGAAAATTCCTTTATTTTTTTTTGGTGATCGAATACTTTAGTAAAAACAGTTTATTGTTATTATCATTTTCTTTTGGGATATTACGGTCATAACTTTGATACTTTTAATGATACTCAGTACTTAAGAAATTTCCATTAACGAGTCGATGGTCAAAGGGAGACCGACTCCTTATCAGAACGTAAGAACGCCTGTGCTCACGAGAAGTCAAACAAGGAAATTAACCATGACGGAGAGTACACAGTCCGCGAATTCGAACGCAGCAGTAATGGGAACACATAAGGGACATGTGATTAATCACATAGCTAAGTTTTGCGGAAGAAAGGATGGTCAGTTAGCTTGTAACTTAGAGAACTGGATAGAGCAAGTGGAGACACGCCTAGATAGCATAACGGGGACAGATAGAGAAAAGCTTATTGAAGCCAAGAGTTATCTTGATTTGGAAGCCGGAGGAGACTTAGAACGATACGTCCACTCCGAGACTTACCGAGATCTTAAGAATTGGGAAGAATTGAAACGGTATTTCAGGAAGGTTTATTCCACAGTTGGTGAAAGAGATCCAGTCACTAGTTTGGCAAGGATAGTGCGTCAATTTAAGTTAGACGAAAGACGTTATCAAGAGTTTAGCTCTCAGTTGTATAACAATATGAATGAATGGGGTAACTTCATGGAATCCACAGGTTGGATAGAGGTAGAAGGAGGCAAGCAAAAAATGCTAATGAGTCATGTCAAAAAAATATTTAGACTAGCAATAATGATCGGAAGCCTGCCAACGGAAGTTATTGCAAGGATGACTCGTAAGTGGGAAACATCCGATGATGTAGCAGAGATTGAAGAGGAGGAAACAAAAATCTTAGGTAGAAGACCTGAAGGGAATCCTATATACAGACCTTTAGTCGCTATAGGACAAAAGGAAAAGGGTCCAAATAGATCTAGGACACCATCTAGAAATCAGAATAAGATGCCAGGTAAATCTTCTCAAGGAGGATTTTCGACAGTCACGTGTTATAACTGTCAGAAGAGAGGACATTATGCCAGTGACTGCCGAGGGATGGCCTTCTGTCCTTTCCATAAGAGAACAGGACATAGTGCTCGAGAATGCAGGAATAAATTTGTTTCAGCTCCTAGAGGTAGATCTCAGTCGAGAGGCAGAAATAGAAACAATAGTCAATCTCCCCCAGCTAGAGGAAATAGGGATTCCGTCCCAAATAGATATGCTAATCAAACAGCAAGCATAGGTTATCAATCAATTCAGCCAATGTCAGACGACGCAATGGGAAATTTTCTGCTTACTGGTACAATGAATCTTCCTCATAAACAGAGAGAACGTCCGGAATGACAAAGCTAAGCCCAGCTACACAGGTCAGCAAAGTTGATGAGGGAAATGAATATAATTATAGACCATTATTTTCCCGCACATGTCGGTCTAGAGAAACCTATTATTACATTCTTTGATACAGGTAGTCCTAAGAATATAATGTCAGAAAGGTGTATCGGTTGTATTTTCTCACTTAAGATTGAACACAGCGGTAGATTGTAGAATCACAGACGTCCAGGGTAATGATATCCACGTAATTGGACAGTTAGATTTTCCATTTAGGCTAGGAAGAATTGGTCTAAGAGAAAGGTTCTGGTAGCCAGAGATATACAATTAGCTTTTGCTCATTTGCTGATAGGTTATCCAACTATGGCTAGACAAGGGATAAGCATTGATGCCCCTAGAGAACAACTAGTGATTGAAAACGGTCGTGAGATTTCTAGAATACCAATATGCAAGTCAATTAAAAGAACTCAGACTCAACAGAATCCCACACTGAAAGGTATCTTAAAGAAGGATAAGACAGAGGGAAGATATCCAGAATGCATCACGAGTTCACAACAGATCATTAACCTTTTAGAATCAAATCAATGCACTTATTTAAAGTTAGAGAGGGATTAAGACTTAAACCAGGAGAAAGTACGTGGGTAGAATGTACAGTAAATCCAATTTTTTGAAGGGAAGGAAATTCTCACGCTTACTGAAAAGTCGCAAGTAAATGGAATACATTATTCTTCTAGCTTACATGAAGTCAGACATGCAAAATAGCGTTACAGATTACGAATAACAGAGGAGGAAAGGTTAAATTAACACCAGGTACAGAGATAGGCCTAGCAGAAGTATACTCCATACCTATACGATTTGTAGAAAGGGAAACGGTAGCAGCAATCGGTAAAGGAAATGAAAATTATGCTCAGGACATAAAACTGAGAAGAGCTAAGATAGGATCTCATTTAAGGGACATTAAGGAAAAGACCATGTTAGAGAATTCAATTAAGACTTACTGTGCGAATATAATGATATAGTCGCTCTAGACGGCGACACCTTGGGAAATACACGCGAAATAACGCACAAGATAGACATTCCATCAAACACAAAGCCAATCTACATACCAGCCTACAGAGTAGCACATTCCCAGAAGGAAATCATTGAAAGAGAAGTACAAAAAAAAAGAATGAATAGGCAAGGAATAATAGAACCATCTAAATCCCCATGGTCTTTTCCACTTTTGCTAGTTCCTAAAAGGGACAAAACTTATAATAGTTTGTGGATTTCAGAAAATTGAACAAAATTACTGAAATGATCCTTATCCAATGCCGTCAATGCGAGATCTTTATCTTTTTTTCCACTATAGGGTCCAAGAGTACTTCCCACCCAATAGATTTATTGCAGGGATTCTTGCAAATCCCTCTAGACGAAGAAAGTAAACCTTTGACTGCTTTTTCCACTAGTAACGGCAGATACCAGTATGTAAGAATGCCCTTTGGTCTAAAGTCAAGCCCGGTAACTTTTGTAAGATTAATGGATAAAATTTTGGGCGATTTACTAGGCAAGGACGTACACTGTTACATAGATGATTTGGTATAGCAACAGGATACTATAGAGGAACATATAGACTTAGTCAGAGAAGTCCTAAAGAGATTAAGAAAAGCCAACCTGAAGCTTAAACTAAAGAAGTGTAACTTCCTTAAAAAGAAAATAGACTACCTTGGGCATACACTAAGTGAAAAGAAAAGGGCGTAGAAGTAAACGACGCAAAGATTAAGTCAATCAAGGAATATCCTACACCTCAGTGCAAGAAGGACGTAAAATCATTCTTAGGTTTGAGCAGGTTTTTTACCGCAAGTTCATAGGGAACTTTGCAGTCATATCAGCTCACTAACTGAACTTTTAAAGGAACACGTATCATTTACATGGACATACGAGCAGCAAGAAGCATTTGATGAATTGAAGGAAAGATTACACATCCCCCAGTACTTAGCTTCCCAGACTTTGGCAAAGAATTCTTTTTAGCCACGGATGCAAGCCACATTGGTATAGGAGCATGTTTAATGCAAAGACAAGATAATAAGTATAATGCCATAGCTTATTACAGTAGGAAATTAAAGCCCTCAGAAGTGAACTACTCAGTAACAGACCTCGAGTCTCTAGCTATAATAGACGCTTTAAAGCATTTCAGATATATCATTTTTGGTTACAAGATAACCGTGTTTACGGATCATGTCAGGCCGCAGTAAAAATGACTAAGGAACCCTAATTTTTCTGGACGAAGAAGCCCGTTGGTTCATGACAGCCCAAGATTATGATATAGAGGTGAAATATGTCCCTGGGAAGACGAATAAAGTAGCAGATGCATTATCAAGATATGTGCACAAGGTGATAGTATAAATATGATAAGTCAGGAAAAGGGAAAAGAATGAAAACAATGTTGCAACGACATAAATGTACTCACCATGCACTATACAGAGGAGCTTTCCCGGCAAAATTTCATAAAAGAACAAGAAGGAGATGAAGATATAAGGGAACTGTTTAAATACGTTAGAAACGAAAGAAAACACAGCCAACAAGAATTAACCGAACTAGGTAGGAAGGTTGGATGTCCCACAGATGCATTACGGACATAGATGGCGTATTAATTTGGATGTGCCACGAATATGACCCATTTGGTCAATTTCTAGGTGTACTGCACAAAAGGTTAGTACCTAAGAGTCTAAGAAACAAGGTCATTGAGCTAATGCACGATGATGACATGAGCTCACCCAGGAAGGGATGAGACAATTAGATTAATCCAAAGAACTTTCCATTGGAAGGGAATTCACAAGGATGTTAGTAATTATGTGAAGAGCTGCAATACATGCAACAGCTACAAGGGAAGAACAGACAAGGAAGTACCACTAGGGAAATATCCTATCCCACAGACTCCTTTTGAAAGAGTATCTATTGATCTTATCACTAATCTTCATACCACGAGTAAAGGGAATAAGAATATACTAGTATGTATCGACGCGCTCACGAGATACAGAGTTGGTACCACTAACTAGTAAAAGTGCCAAGGAATGTGCAACCGCACTCTTCGATAAGATATTTTGCAGATATTCTGCCCCACAGCTCATTATCTCTGATAATGGGACCGAGTTCAACAACTCGTTAGTTCAAGAAATTTGTAACGCCTTTAAGGTAGAAAAGGTAGCGATACAGCCGTATCACCCAGCTAGTAATGGCTTGGTAGAAAGGAATAACAGGAAGGTTTTAGACGTATTACGTCACACAGTAGGACAGGATCCTGACTGGGACGTCAATTTACCTTTAGTCCAATTATCATTAAATGCAAGGCATCATACGAGTACTCGAGCAACTCCCATAAAAGCTTTGATGGGATATGAACCCAGATTACCTTATGCATGGCTGAATCAGCCAAATAAACAGCCTAATTACTCTGAAGATATCATGAAGATAAGAATCGGAAACTTTAAAGTAATACACAAGCAATTGCACAAGAATCTAGAAGAAGCCCAGCAGAATATGATAGAGAAGCATCAAGAAGGATTAAGGCCTGTAGACTACAAGAAAGGGGATGAAGTCTATATTAAGAAGGAAGTAAGAAGTGGTATTAATTATAAGTTAGCCACAAAATTCACAGGACCATACAAGGTCGTAGACGTACAAGAAACTAAGATAAAGGTTAAGAAAATGAATAGCCAAATGCCTTCCACATATGCTGAATCATTAGAAGAAGAAGAATTTTGGATAAACAAGGACAAGGTCAAGAGAACCAAAGAAGTTGAAGAATCCGAAATGACAGAGACGTCAGAAGAAATTCCAGAAGAAGGAACTAGATATAACCTAAGAAAATAGAAGAGTCACTTTTCAGTGAAACAGAAGAACAAACCCATTAATTCATCCCATTATTCCCATGTATTTATTTGATTTCTTTATTGCTAAGTTTACCTTCATCGGTCGACTTAGGAATAATCTTTTATTGTTGCAATTCTTACTTTAATTAGTCGGTTTGTAGCAAGAATTTTTGAGTTATGTGCACTAACTTCAAATTTATTTTGACTTGAAGGGAATTATTTGGGTATGTAAGAAACGATTCAATGCGCAGTATAAGAATTTCAAGACGTATATTAAGTTTAATCGTTCCATGAGAACATTCTTAGAAGTAAAAGAATAAATAAGACGGGTTAAGATAGACATTAAGAGATTTTTAATAAATAGAGAAATTTCGTTTTTTAGGAAAATGATCAAGATTTTGAAGGGGTAATTAATATACTTACTTTGTTCAAATCCATTAGATGTTGATTGATGATAACTTACTAATAAGATATTAATCGATGAAGACTCACTAACAAGAAGTTAATTGATGAAGACTCATTAACAAGATAGTAGTTGTTGAAACTTACTAACAAGATATTGATTGGTGAAAGCTTACTAATTGTTGTCACAGTAGAAGAAACCTACAAGTATTAACCACTAACCGGTTCCTTTAACCGAGTTGCCAATTTTGTTTTAGTATCAAGCAGTAAGGTTATAGTTTAATGTACAAGGTTACTCAGAAATTACAGTAAGAATGCCCAATGAAATTTTGCATAAACACAATACACAATCTCAGTAGGAAGTCAAGGACACCCTCGTTATCGCATACAAATACACAAGGATATTTTCTCCCAGGACTTAGTCTCCAAACAACAGGTCGCAGCAAACAAGAAGCCATCAAGTGTCGTCAACGAAGAACGAAATTTATTTTCCATAAAAGAAAGACGATATCCACCTAGATAGAATAGGACTGAGGACTGAACCAATCATATACTGTAAACTTGGATAGTTACCATTATTTTTTGCTTCTACCATGCATTTATATAACTTTTGTGACTTAAGGGCTTATGTACGTTTAACTTTCAGTTTTCTTGTTTTTTGGTGATTTATTCTTGTTTGCATTCAGTTTCATGTTTCTTAATGTGATTTACTCATATTTGAATTCACTTTGATGATTCTTTTAATATTTCTTAATCAAGTATTTGTTCATATTCATATTCAGTTTTTTTTTATGTTTCTCTGAATGTTACTTACTCAAGAATTTACTCATGTTTACATTCAATTTTGATTGTTGCCCTTAATGTTACTTAATCAAGGATTTGCTCATGTTTACATTCACTTTTGATGTTTTTGAGTTAAAGTTTCAATATGATTTCCAAGAAGCATAAGTTAGGAGTCCTCTGGTAGGTATAATATTTGCTTCAGCTTAGATAACGCTGTCGGAGTCAGCGAGGTAGCGGGCCGAGACTGTAATAGTGTGGCACAGTGTCGTTATTCCAAAAGACAATAACTTAATAATACTTAAGAAAAAGGCACGAAACGGATAATAAGGAAGAAAGGGAAAGGGAATAATAAGATAATGATTTTTCTTAGCGAAGGGATTTTGTTACTCAAAATATTAGGCTTTTAGCCATTAGACATCTGGTTTTCATCTCCCCCAAAAAAAGCCTCTGTCCGTACCAGCGATTAGTGACCAACAAGAGATTATGGGCGATGAAGGATATCGCCCAGGCATCTTCGAGAAATTGGAAACTACTCTCATTAGCGCCTATGACTAATCGGCGTTCCTTTCGTGAACAGGTCAGAAAGAGCCATCTGGCATACGTTAAAAAGGAATTCTATGACCCGTTGTTAGAAAGAGGGAAGGTACAAATTCTTAAAAGCTCCACCCTCCCAAAGGTAGGCCTCTAGTATCGACGAATCAAAAGCCATGAGTGTTGGTCATAAGACAGCCCAAAAGGGGTATCAACGAATGACCTATGAGGTTACCAAGGGATACGCCCCTAAGAAGCCAGGACATGAAGAAGGAGGCGTATACAAATTCAAAGCCTACGAATTACTGTAGAAGACCTGACAGGAAGGCGGTCTCGTATGAAGTTAGTAGCCACTAAGACACAAAAAGTCTTTCAGAAAATGCCAACACCCAGTCAGAATCCAAAAATCCAAAGGCGGGGCTAAGGAGATTTCAACTGAACAAAAGGCGAGACAGAGAGAGAGCAGGCAGAAAAGGGAGCAGAGAAAAAAGGGGAACAGAGAAGTCGAGAGAAGATAACGACAAAGAGGGAACGAGAGAACCAGTGGCGCAGCACAGGCAGAGAAGAGAGAGAAACCGGACAGAAGATCCCCAGAAGAAGAACAGGTGCAAAGGTGTGGTGTGCGAAGCAATCAAAGACAGTGAAAGTGACAATCAATACTCAGTAAATTTCCCTCGTGCCTATAGACTCGTAATTGCAACAAGTGCCAATTAAGTTTTTATCAGTCCAAAAGCCCAGTAACTCAGAAGGTGGAAAAACTTTATAAGTACCCCAGCGAAGAATAAAACCTATGTTAAGAAAATATCAATCTTCATTTCTCATCCAAAACGATAACCCTTTTAGCTAATTCAATATCATGAGCTTTCAGCAAGGTAAGACAAATTTATAAGTCTAATTCCCCAAAGTACAGCCTCCACGGCACACGTTACCTTAGATCTGTGCAAAGAAAGTAAGTACCAGCACAGATATGCTCTAAAAGGTATTTCTTAGAAATGGAATGATATAGTTCTGTTGTTAACATCCGAATTATATATGCCTGTAATTAACACTTTAAAATGTGAAGGAATACTCGCTCGCCCCTTGCTTTAAATTATGGGGTTAGTGGGACACACACACACACACACACACACACACATATATATATATTATATATATATATATATATATATATATATATATATAATATATATATTTATTTATTTATTTATATTTATTTATTTTTTTATTTATTTATTTATTTATTTCTCCTGAGACCGCCAGTCTTTTTTCCCAGCATTCTGCTCTAAAGACTTCTGCGCTATCTCTCGTCGCATCCTTGTCCAAGCGTCACCTACCATAAGCGCTACCATAAGCGTCAACCAGAAGAGACTACTTTGGCTCCAAGGTTGACGCTACTGCGCATGCGCGCTCCTTGATATGCCACCGAAGCCGAGAGGAGACAAGACGTCATTTATTGTCTACGTCGTAGCTTCGCCACTACTACGATCGTATATCGACGGCGAATAATAAAAGAATTTCGTCTCTGAGTCGCTTAGTAGTCTCTTGGTGTCTCGTCTGATTGTTAGACGAGGTGGATGCAGATATGAGAGGGTACGTCATTGCTCTAAGATGACGTCTCTTGTTGGGAGGTTGGAGAGATGACGTGAGGAAAAATGGCATTATTTTGGGTAGGCCTACTTTCGTCAGGTGATTGAAGGAAATTCCCCAAAAAACTAAGAGAAAAAGCAACCTTCAGTAAATAATCATTCTTTTGTTGGTGTTGACGCCAGATTATTTAACATTAATTCAATCAATCAATCAGGCAGTCTCTTGTTAATAGGCTTTCTCTTGTTAGACAGTCTAGGCAAATACAAATAAGAAAGAAGCATAGTCTTTCGTTAATAGGCGTTCTCTTGTTAGGTGATTGAGGTGAATATTATCGAAAGAAAAACACAGTCTCTCATTAATAGATCTCTTGTCAGACGATTGAAGCCAAAAATGATAATGGAAACCGCATCTCTTTGACCGAGGAAATCTCTTGTTGAAGGACTGATGTAAATAAATAAGAAAACACGCCAATGCAAAAGAAAAATAGCAGATCAATAACCAAAGGGAATACAGATAAGAGAAAACAAGAGAAATTCCCAAGATAAACACAAAAAGGAGAATTATTCAACCAGACAACCGGAGAAGATACAAGAGAAAACACTGACACGATCGAGGCGAATATAAACGAGAAAACTGCAGCAGTTTCTTGTCGGACGAATCGAGGCGAGAGCTTAGTAGCTCAGTAGGCGCCCGGGAGCCAGTGGGTAATCTGTTCCCCTGCTTGGCATCCCAATGAGGGCACGGATCCCTCCGCTTAGTATGCATACCCTCGGATGTTCTTTTATGGAAAACCTTTTACTTTGTTCGTATGAGGGAGAAGTTCTCTTAAAAAGTATCCGATGTCTGGTGGGTTTTCAAAGCAGATTTTTTTTTTCTTATTTATTGCTTGTGAGTTTTAAATGCAGGTTTTTTTCTGGTGAGGTTTAAAGGCAGGGTTTTTCTAGCACGTTTTAAAAGCAGATTTGTTCGTGCGAGTTTTAAAATCAGATTATAGCAGATTTTTTATTGTTGTGAGTTTTAAACGCAGATTTTGTGTAGTGAGTGTTGAAAGCTTTTTTTTGTGAGTTTTAAAAGATTTTTTTTCTGGTGAGTTTTAAAATCAGATATTTTTCTGGCGAGTTTTAAAAGCAGCGTTTTTCATGTGTTTTTAAAGGCAGAGTTTTCGTGTGTGTGTTTTAAAGGCAAATTTTCTCTGGCGTGTTTTTGAAACCTTTTTGTGTTTTTTAAAAACATTTTGTTTTTCTTTTCGTTTTAAAAGTAGGTTTTTTTAACGAAAGAATGTTTGTTCAGATATTTAATTATTTGGCGTTTTCTGACGCGATTTTCTGTTCAGTATATTTAATAAAATGGATCGCCTGGGTATATACAAGACCTCACGCGGTGCACCGTAGGCATGACTTCAAAATCTTTGCAGCGTCCCTTCGGCCCCCCTAGCTGCAGCCCTATTTATTCCTCTTACTGCACTTCCGTTCATATTCTCTTTCATCCATCTTACTTTCCACCCTCTCCTAACAGTTGATTCGTAATGCAACTGTGAGGTTACCCTCTTGTTAAAACTTTAAAACCCCTTTACTCGATATTTTTTCCAGCGGTGAATGATCTCATAGGCCCCAACGTTTGGCCTCTGGCCTGAATTTTATATTGCATTCCATTGCACTTTATTTTCAGCTTGGGGATTATTTTTTAAAGAAAATAATACCAACTATTTTCAGTTTGGGGATTATTTTTTTAAGAAAATAATACGCGTTGGTATGCTAGACATTTGGTGTTAATTCGACTTAATTACTTCCGAGAGCTGTTGAGTTAAGAAATATTCTCTGGCATCCCAGTCATTTAATATTGCACTTATTTTTATCGCCGTCTGAAGCAATTAAACTTAGAGAATACATTAGTGAGGTCATGACCTCAGTTTATGACCTCGTCAGAAATTCATCAACGTAGCTCATGTTTACAAAAGCTCCTCTGACGTCGTTGAAAGGGAGATTTTTTTTTTTTTTTTTTTTTGTACCATTATCATAAAATGAAGTCTAGCCGGTGTATTCAAATGAGCGGCCTTTAATCTTTCCTGTGTAATCGCTTTACGCCCACGTCCGCCATCCGCCCTTCCCCCTTCCCCCACAGCCCCATACAAGAACTCGCAGCCTTCTTTGGCCCTACCTTACCTTTACAGAAAATAAAAAAAGGCCCGTCCGGTCTGGAAATAGTAGTAAATTCTCTCTGTGAAAAAGGGAAGTAAATTCGCTCGTTAAAAACAAGGAGCAAATTCGTTCCGTGAAAAAAAAGAAAAAAAAAAAAAAAAAAAGGGGGGGGGGGGTTCGCTCTGAAAAAAGTAGGGGGGAGAGGAAAATTCGTTCTTGCCCAAAACAAAATCGCTCAACGTGGGTGGTTGCTAAATCGCTCTACAAGGCAAGGGAATACATTCGCTCTTTAAAAAAAAAAGAGAAAAAAACAAAAACAAAGGGGGAGTAAAATCACCCAGCAAAAGAAGGTGAGTAAATTCGCTCTGTAAAAAACGGGTGGGGGGTTAAAATCGCTCTGTAAAAATAAAGGTAGTAAATTCGCTCTGTAAAAAAAAAATGGGAGTAATTTCGCACAGCAGTGCACGGTACAATTCCATCATCCATTCTCCATTTGGACTCGAGGTACGTATCGCTCATCCTCATTCTGCTCATCTTTACACCGCTCATCTTTCCATCGCCGGTGCGATTCAGTGCGGTCTCCTCTCCCCACCCGAATGAGCGGGAGGTGTATAATTGACGTGGGTCGCGCGCCCATATTTGGAAGCGCGCGCGATATTATCGCTCCCCGGGGCTCCGCTCATTCACGCGATGAGTCTCCGTAACGCCTCACTGGGTCCGGAGGTATACGAGGCGCCCTTGCAACAGAGTGAATGATAGGGGGAATGATAGAAGCCTTTCTTTGCTCTTTCTAATGGGCATCATATTCTTTGGAAGCTTGTGAACAGATTCAAGGCATATTGGCACCAGTGGGCTTGTTCCATTTGTATATAGGGTCCATGTTTGGTGCTTTTGTTTGCATGGTGCTTTTACGTTGCATGGAACCAGTGGTTATTCAGCAACGGGACCAACGGCTTTACATGACTTCCGAACCACGTCGAGAGTGAACTTCTATCACCAGAAATACATACATATCTCTCGCTCCTCAATGGAATGGCCGAGAATCGAACCCGCGAACACCGAGGTGGGACGCCAACACCATACCAACCACGCCACTGAGGCGCATGGTTCATATTTGGAATATTAAAATGGTTTTGTTTTATTTCACCTGTCATTGAGAAGGAGGGAATCACTGAGGTTGGGGGATGAATGGAAGATTGACAGATGAATGGAAGAATTCAGTATTGTGAAAAACGGATGGTTTACGCGTTCAGAAAACTGGAAGGAAATGATAATTTTAGTTAAAAAAAAAATCGAAAGAAATGACTCACGCAAGGTAAACTTGGAAGATATAATGACTTGGGCTGAGATAACTTGGGAAAAGAGACGACTATACTCTGTTTTTTTTCATCTGTCCATCCGCCTGTGGTGTTTTTGCATGGTAACACTGCGTCCCGGGCTTTAGATAGTTACATTCAGCTTACATTCAACGGTTATAATAATATCCTATTTCGAATATTAACGGTGTAAATCGCATACAGTAAATTATTAAAACACTTTTCAGTTGCAAATGTACACCCAGATATCCTTTTATTTACCTAAAACTTACACATAGCGTAACTATCTAAAGCCCGGGACGCAGTGTTACCATACAAAAACACCACAGGCGGTTGGACAGATGGAAAAAAACAGAGTATAGGATCAAGGAAATTGAGAGGAATGACAGTTAAAACAAAGGAAATTGAGCAAGACTCAAGTCCTACCTGGTCCATATATATCCTTACATCAACTATAGAAGGTGAGTGAAACTGGGAATTTGAACGAGTACTTTCGTAGTTTATTTTCTACATTCTCAAGTTCATTTATAAATGTATATTAATCATCCAATTGTTGAATGAACTGTATTTATTTGTTCTTCTATTCTTTGGATTGTCTCTTGTCGGATATTGGCACGTTAATCTTTTGAATTTCTGCTTTGTAAGTTGATAATTGCTAAGGCGTGTTAAGTGTGGAAGTAAATTAAATAATAATAATAATAATAATAATAATAATAATAATAAAATAATAATAATAATATTAATATTAATAATAATAATCATAATAACTGCTAAGGCGTGTTTAGTGTGGAAATCCACTCAATAATAATAATAATAATAATAATAATAATAATAATAATAATAATAATAATAATATAATAATTAATAATGATAATGATAATAATAACAACTACTACTAAGGCGTGTTTTAGTGTGGAAATCCAAACTCAATAATAATAATAAAATAATAAATAATAATAAAATAATAATAATATAATAATCATAATAATAATAGTGAAAATGCTAACAGACCCACAGCCTCGCCCTGTGGTCAGACACAACTTCAAGGTGAAGCCGAGCTCATTTTTATCTGTGCAGACCTTTTCGCATAATAAGTAAGGTAACGTTAGCCCGGGCAGCCTGTTATTAGCGAAATCGATACCCACCGAACGACCCCGGACCCTTGTTTTATCTCTTAATTAGACGCTAAGAGGAGGATCTGCGTAAATAATTAGTCCATTCGTGGACACTGGAGACGTCGCTATGTTGCGTAAGCTCGCTTTAGAGATGTCTGGGGGGGTTGGGGGGGGGGGGGGGGGGGAGAGAGCTCTTATAGCTCCGGACGGTGATGAGTTTTCATTCATGGTTACGTAGCAGACGTGGTCTTTGTTGTGGTCTTTTCGTTCGTGGTTTCATAGCAATAGTGGTAATTTCGTTCGTGGTTTCGTAGCAATAGTGGTCTTTTCATTCGTGGGTTTGCAGCAATAATGGTCTTTTCGTTCGTGGGTTCGCAGCAATAGTGGCCTTTTCGTTCGTGGGTTCGCAGCCATAGTGGTCTTTTCATTCTTGGTTTCGTAGCAATAGTGGTCTTTTCGTTTGTGGGTTCGTAGCCATAGTGGTCTTTTATTCGTGGGTTTAACAAATGTCTTTGTTGTGGTAATCTTATCGTGGTTTGTAGTAGCCTTTCGTTCGTGGGTCAGCCTGTGGTCTTTTCATTCTTGGTGTAGCAATATGGTCTTTTGTTTGTGGGTTCGTAGCCAAGTGCTTTTCATTCGTGGGTTCGTAACAAAGTGGTCTTTGTTGTGGCTCTTCATTCGTGGTTTAGTAGCAATATGTCTTTTGTTCGTTTCACACAATCGTGGTCTCTTCATTCGTGGTTTCGTAGCAATAGTGGTCTTTTCGTTCGTGGGTTCACAGCAATAGTGGTCTTTTCATTCGTGGGTTCGTAGCAATAGTGGTCTTTTCATTCGTGGGTTCGTAGCAATAGTGGTCTTTTCATTCGTGGGTTCGTAACAAATGTGGTCTTTGTTGTGGTCTTTTCATTCATGGTTTTGTGGTAAATATGGTCTCTGTTATGAAGCTTAGTAAATATGGTCTTTGTTATTGTCTTTTCATTCATGGTATCGTAGCCAATACGGTCTTTCTTGTTATCTTTTTATTCATGGTTTCGTAGAGAATTTGGTCTTTTTTTTAAATGGTCTTTTCAGTCATGACTCGATAGCAAATAATGGCCTTTATTGTAGTCATATTTTTACCCTGATTCAAGTTCATCCTCCTTCTTAACCTTATGTAATCAGGTCTGTGATGTCCTGAGAAGGGGATTATTTAGGTAATGCGATTACGCAAAGCCGTAGGTCGTATTTTGCATCCATTTAGCGGAAGTTCTCTCTCTCTCTCTCTCTCTCTCTCTCTCTCTCTCTCTCTCTCTCTCTCTCACGGAAATTAATATGACTTTAATTTTTAAAATCGTAGCGAAATAAAACATGGCTGCAAATATCCCCACTCCCACCCCCATCCCACCAGACGCCAGGCTACCCAGTACCGACGTCAACAGTATCTTTAGCAGTCGGGATGCCCCATATGGGCAGCAACAAAGCCGTACCCAGCAACATAATGTTGCCTCAGTACGTCCAGTATGAATGGAAAGAGATGAAAAGAAAGAAGAAAAAAAGATAAACAGGTTTTTAAGCAGAGCGTGGGTGTGCCGCCTATCCCCCTCCCCCCGACTCTCTCTCTCTCTCTCTCTCTCTCTCTCTCTCTCTCAGCTGGAACCAGATTCCTAAGGCTTGCTTGTTTGAGTTCGCTAACCGTAAAAACGTAAGACATAAATAAATAAATCACCCCATGAGACCAATAGACCAGTAGGCACTATAGTCCAATTACGTCATGTCTCTCTCTCTCTCTCTCTCTCTCTCTCTCTCTCTCTCTCTCTCTCTCTCCTTTTCGTGATTCCCAACTACGCCCCCTTTTCTTCTCACGGTCACCCATGCATATCATTGCAACAAAGGTGAAGGCTATGATGCAATCGTCTCCTTCATAAAGTCTGCAATCTATCTTTCCTCTCTCTGTCTCCTTTTTCAATGCATTTCTGTTTTGCCTGCAGACTCGCCACTTCTTTTTTACTTTTTTTTACTATCTTTTTTTACTATCTTTCGCCATTTCTTTTTTACTATCTTTCTTTATGGGTTCAACCAGGGGCATCGCTCTCCTTCCCATCAGGGTATAATGGTTGGTGCCCGGAGTTAAATCCTGTGATGACCGGTCTTGCAGTTTAATGTTGCGGGTTAAGTTGGGCCATGGATGGCCTTAGTGGCAATATAGATAGTTATGGCATTAAGGAAATCTGTCACGACACTTATAAGTACTAAGAGATTGTCTTTTGTATGTTTATTTATTTATCCTCTCTGTTTGTATGTGATTTTTTTTTACTATAACTGTGTTCTATGGAACCGGCCTGGCAAGTTTTATTCATAACTTTTACAGCTTATTTCTATATGTTTTTTGGTTGTACTTGCATGTAATTTTCCACTAAACTGTGTTCTAAGGAGTCAGCCCGTCAAACTTACTCTTAAATTATAAAGGTCTTAGTCATTTAAATATTAAAATTCTACAGAAATATGGTCAAGGTGTTATTAGTAATTCTATTATAGACAACTGCTGATATCCAGAAATTCAATTTGGGACGTAAAGGCTTAATATTGGATCATAAGCATATTCTTTCAGTTCATTTGTTGGTTATTCTTTTGTACAACACCAGTGACCTTTCTTGGTGTAGTGTACACAGATTGCTAACTGTACAAGAAGGTCATAATTTTTCATCCAAGTTGGGTCAAAAGTTCATAAAGCCCATTGCATGTTGTCTCCATGACTCTCTCTCTCTCTCTCTCTCTCTCTCTCTCTCTCTCTCTCTCTCTCTCTCTCTCAAACCAGATTCCAAGGGTCGGTTGCAAGCTACAAAGCATGAAATTGGACAAAGCCCAAAGATTTATAATGTCTACTGCCAATGACCGAAGAAGCATGTTGTTGCTACTTATCCAAATATCTCAAGTATTTCTCTCTCTCTCTCTCTCTCTCTCTCTCTCTCTCTCTCTCTCTCTCTCTCTCTCTCTCTGGTATCACTGTAACCCGTTTTAATTAAATTTAACTTAAAAGTGGACTAAGTACCATAATAATGATGAAAGTTCAGCCATTTTTACTGCTGTCTGCTAACAAGCTTTCAATTATGGCCCCATTTTACTAATTCCTTGGTATTTCTCAGCTGCTCTTGACATGTATGTTATTTATTTGCTTGCTTGCAAGCTACTGTCGTTTATGGCTTGTTCCATATAAGTGTGCTTGCTCGCTTGCTTGCTTGCTTGCGTGCGTGCACTCACACATAAGCAGAATAAATGATTGGTTCGGAAGCTCATTACATGGGAGTCCTAGTGCATGTTTATAAGCAAAGCGCTTGCAAACATAAACGTAAACAATGGTGTATGAAGTAAACATAAGAAAGTGCTACTTTGCATATTGAATTTTGACTCCGTACCGTTTATCAGAACTAAGTTGTGAAGTGTATCAGAACTTGTTCTTTGCATTTTAATTCCAAACGCTTTATAAGAATAAGTTGTGTGTGTGCCTTTGCGTTGTTAACTATATTAAAGCGTGTTTTTGCATTTGAATTCCAAAGCATTTATAAGATAAAGTTGTGGGCGTGACTTCGTTCTATAAAGAATGTTAAAACATCTTTTTGCCTTGTGACCGGGACTCATGACAACTTTCTCTAGCGCTCTAAATATTGTTATCTTCCAATCAATTTTTTCCTCTCCGCTGAGCAAGGCAGTGATCTTTGGCATTTGAGCTTTGATAATGATGATTTGGAGACCAATGAACGAAATATGATGGAAGTTAAGTAGGAAGAGATTGTGTGTACGTAAGGCTGAAGAATTTTGAGATAGGAATTCAAATCGATAGACGCAAGAAGATCTTTTGTGTTGTGTTTTGCAAGAATTTGAAAATTGGCTACCTGGATAAGCTGAAGTTTCTAGTTGAGGACCATCATTGTGTTCTGTAAATTACAAAAACTTTTGTTTATACCCTTTAACTTACACGTTTTTTTTATAAACTTTGCTATTTACTATATAATTTATTTAAACAATAAAGATTAAGACCACATAAGTGAATATGACAAGATTTTCCTTCTCCCAAATGCTGGTAAAGAATTCTTTTCTTGAAGTTTTCGGTATCTTGGCATCGCTCCCGTTTGGGGCGGGGCTTCTGTCCGAAGTAGAATTAGAATATTTTTGTCGACTTTGTCACCCATTTAAGGATCTCTTAAGATGAATGTATTTCAATTAAGGCGTCATCCCTTTCATGTAGGTTGCCTTGCATGTGAAAATGATTAAATATAATCATTCTTGCATGAAGTTAGTCAAGATAGATTACCTGATGGAATAAAAAAAACAGGTCTTAATTATTTTCTGTTGGAATGACGCTTGTGCTTTTAATATTTAGATGTTCCTTGTATTATCTTGCACTGCATTTTCATTTCTTAACAAGATACGAGTAATATAAGTGTGGGACAACATGGAATGTCCCCACTCCGAGGACGTAACGTACCGTACTGTTTGATTATATAGAAAATAGATATTCCTCAAAACAAAACAAAAAACAAAATCTTGCAGAATTTACTTAAATTACAAAAACCCTCATTATCAAAATACCGATTCCCCAATGTAAAAAGTCGTGAATAATTTCCTTGGAATATGAAAAACATCGTCAGTAAAATACTTTAGTTTTAAAGTGATTTTAAGTGTTTTTACAAAACAAATGAACCCTTTCCAGCGCCTTAAATTAAGTTCATCCTTCAGGGTCTGTTGAGTCCAACTGCCACTGCAAATCCCTTTACATAAACGTTATGTCAAGAAAGATACCCATTAATATAACATCCAGAAATAAAAAAAAAAAAAACATTTCTAATGCTCGCAACTAGTCTTAACGTTGGCTGCCATGTAAACAATTTATCTCATATTGCCATCTACGCCGCAAGTGTCTGCTGCGAGTTGTATTTCTTTTTCTATTTTTATGTTCCCTTTGTTATTTTCGTGCCTGGTCCCGTCGAGCCTCTGAGCAGCAGCGTGTTTGGGACAATAGCTGCCATGTCACACCTTAATTTTTCACCTCTGACCTCCTCTGACTTTTTTATTTTTTTTTTCTTTACATCTTCATTCGAAAAACCCTTATGGATAAGCCAGCAGACTATAAACCCAGGAGATCCGTAGGGGGGTAGAGGCGTCAGTGAACCTCATGCGGTGCACTGTAGGCATTACTTTAAGTTTCTTTGCAGCGTCCCTTGGGCCCCTAGCTGCAACCCCTTTCATTCCTTTTACTGTACCTCCATTCATTTTCGCTTTTTTCCATCTTACTTTCCAACCGTTCCTTAGGATTTTTTTCCTCCTTTTACACCTTTCAAACCTTTCTACTCTCAGTTTTCCTTTTTAGCACTCTTTGGCCTCATAGGTCCCAGAGCTTGGCCTTTGGCCGAAATTCTATGTTCTATTCTATATCCCCAAGAGGATTCCTAAAGGAAATCTGCCTGCAGAAAGAGAGGCAAGTTATAGGAAAAGGTGATGAATACATGAATATGAGGAAATAGAGATTAAAACCAATATACCTGAAATTCATTTAGATATTCCTCAACTACACCAGGCAGACTATTCTACATTTTAGTCGTAGCCAAGATAAAACTAAATCCTTACGGATTTTTACGAAGTTGTCGCTTAGTCACCTCATTTATAAATGCACATTTCTTCGGGATATTTACTTATCTTTGATAGGAACCTTGTTGTGATAAGTCTCGGTTATGTTTTGTCCGTCAGTTTTGCCAAATTTAACTGGCCATTCGCTTACGTTTTCCTGCCTATAAAAAAAAAAAAATCTTCATTTTATGCCAAAAGGCGCCCTGATGTTTCATTCGTGAGCTTCGATATCTGCAATCTTATCTCTGTCTGCCATTTGCCGTTCTGATTGCCTCGCCTCTCTGAAAGATTTATCGCCAAATAAAAAAAAGAACTTGAAAGAACTTTACGTCGTTCCAGAAGGTCGAGTTTTTACATTTTTTTCCCCTCCCGCCCACGAGAACCAGAGGAGGAGGAAACTTTGACGAGATCTCGAAGCGAGGTTTTGGATGTTCCTTCCTCCCACCCGGATGCTTTTAAACTCTCCTTTCACTCCAAGTCAGGAGCGAGTGCAATTTCATCTCGAACCAGCCTCCGCCTTATGGCGTTTTTAGTCTCGCTTTTAAATAACGATCGGGTTGCGAGGAGCAGCAGGTGACATGTTTTTTTTTTTTTTAATGCTCTGGAGGAGTGGAGGAATGGCGAACAATTTTTTACACGTTTGTGTTGAAGTGGCAAATCCTCTGGCGCGTAAAATGCCACTTAAGAAAACAAAATGGGTATCCTGGCGTCAAGAAGAGTTGTAGTAGATTCACATCAACCGTGCATTTGACGTCTAGGCCCGTCCCTTACGACGCTCCTGATTGGCTGTTGATAAGCCAGTCACAGGGCTGGAAACTCAGTCTCCCGCGAGAATTCACAAGGGCAGGATGTGTGTTCCACCTCTCCTGGGGTATACGTTTGAAAGACGTATCCCTCAGGAGAAGAGGAACACACATCCTACCTATGTGAGCTCCTCGAGAGAGAGTGAGAATTTCCAGCCCTGTGATTGGCTTATCAACAGCCAGTCAGGAGCGTCGTAAGGGACGGGCCTAGACATCAAATGCGCGGTTGATGAGAATCTACTTATAGCAGTTGTTTTGCACCGCTCGGGGCAGACATCTTGGCACTCCATTTGTTTGCGTTAAGGGGGCTAAAGTAGGGTTGATGCGCCTCAAATGCAAATGTTCTGGTGAATATTAAAGGGGGACAAGCGAACCATAGACTCTCTTTTCTTCGTTTCTTTGCGTAGACTTGGAGGATGCCATTAGGATGCATGCAGGGTATCCCATGTGG
>NC_061092.1:4777053-4857053 GCF_015104395.2 Macrobrachium nipponense | reverse complement strand
TATATATATATATATAGATAGATAGATAGATAGATAGATAGATAGATATGTGTGTGTAGTTAATTTAGTCCTGTAATCATCCATAGGAATAACATTCGAGCTTAATTAAACATCACAGCAGTTCCTTTGTAAACTCAGCCTCCAGCTGTTTTAAACCACTTAAGATGCACAAATACAGAACTTTTCAGTTGGTACCTGTGAAATTCAAGATAAAATATTGCAGGTGTCACATCTTAGTGTTCACACATCACGGTATTTCTTGGCCCGCCCTCCTTCCTTCTTTTCTTTGTCCCTTGGCAATATTTCAAGCAGTGATTTAAAGCCGCCCCATTCGCGACTGAAGAATCGCTTGCCATAATCGCAGCTATCAAATTTTAATGTCTGTTTGTGTCTCGACGCTTTGGGAAGTTCATAATCTGGAACAAATCATGGCTGCAGCATTTCGTACCCAAGAAACAAAGAGGAATACAGCTTCCAAAACCACCTCACGTGGTGCACTGTAGGCATTACTTAAGGTTCTTTGCAGCGTTCCTTCGGCTCCCAGCTGCAACATTTTTCATTCCTTTTACTGTCCTTCCGTTCATATTCCCTTTCTTCTGTCTGACTTTCCACCCTCTCTAACAGCTGTTTCATGGTGCACCTGCGAGGTTTTCCTCCTGTTACACCTTTCAAACCCTTTGCTGTCAATTTCTCTTTCAGCGCTGAATGGCCTTATAGATCCCAGTGCTTGGGTGGTGGCCTCAATTCTTTATTCTATTTTACAGCTCCCTAAACGCCCTAATGAGGGTAGCATACGACTTATTGTACCCTGTACCCAGAGAGAGCTTTAGATGAAGGGATATTAGTGCTTCGTTGCTTGCATTAAATCTCTGCAATCTCATCCACTTTGGGTCGTGTGTATACAAGCTGTTGATTGATCGACCTTTTTTCCTAGTTTTTTCGACTCTCGTCGACTCTAAACTGACTCTTATATCCTTCGTACCCACGCGGGACTCATGAGGAGATATTTAGAGTCTGACAAAGTGGGATGGTTGTGAAGGAGTTTGTATTTACCGCGTCCTTCGTCGTAGGACTCACGGTCGGAATCCCAGGAGGGTCGACAATGCAAGAGCGATAAGTGCTCGATGATTTAAAGTTAAACGTCGTAGGTTGGGGTCCGTATCGCGTAATGCTATCTGCTTAAGGAGATGTTTCGTACCTTGTATGCTCAAGACAATTCGTAACAGGAGGTTTTTTTCTTTCTCCTTTTTTATTTTTTTTTTTTTTACCAACTGAGTTCTTTGTCTAATATCCATCGCTTCTATTGTTGTTTGTTTAATCATTACTTGGAAAGTGGTCTTTCTACACCAACTATTTTTTTTTTTTGATAGGATAACCCAAGAAAGGTTGAACGGTCCTTGATGAACTTGGATGGAAATAATGATTGCAAGACCTTCTCCACCTTTAGTCGTTCTTGGTCGTGTTTTCAGACATAGGTGTTAAAAAAAAAAAAAAAAAAAAAAAAAAACACACTGAGCGACGGTATCTCCTATTAGTATCCGTAATATCTTTGATATAACGTTTCCAGGTTTTAGTATGATGCTATATTCGGTAGTATATAATATCATAATGAACAGTTATTCGTCACTGACTTCGAATGAATTTAGTTCATTATCAAAACATCAATTCAAAATAGATGGTAATAAATCTGGCACCAACCCATTAAGTTTCCCTATGTGTATTAAAGAATGAGTAAGTGAAATTAATAAATTATTAAATAATGTATTGACAATTATTCAATACGGTTGATTTTGAGTGAATTTAGTTTCAGTATCCAAAGCATACAAATTCATAAGATTGTATATCTGGCACCACATAGTTTCCTGTGTATTAAAGAATGAGTAAGTGAATTAATAATATTATAATGTATGTACAATTATTCATCGGTGATTTCGAGTGAATTTAGTTCAGTATCAACCATCAATTCACAGATGGTATATCTCGAACCACATAGTTTCATGTATGTTTAAGAATGAATAAGTGAATAAAAGTATAAGGTTTCTTCAACGAGATGAACCTCGGGACGAGAGACTTATTATACCTCCCGATAGAATCTTGAGTCAGTGTTGGGTTCCTTTAATGGTGATTCAGTGGAATATTTGAGTCTGCCCTTAAATCACTTCTTATCTGATATATTTCAAACTTGAATTTTTTTTTTTTTCATGATTTTAAATTGGGGAAAGATGGAGAGTGGCTTAATTATGAATAATATTACACCCGCTCTCATCCCTCTTCTTCTCTCTTCTCTTCTTCTCTCTCCTCTCTATCTATATCTTTTTTTTTTCTCTCTCTCTATCTCTCTCTTCTCTCTCTCTCTCTCTCTCTCTCTCTCTCTCTCTCGACAAAAGGAAGAGAAGTTTCAAGTTTGGCGAAAATGGTGTCCCTGGGTACGTTCTCTGTATACCAAAGCGTTCCCCATTAACCCCCTGAGGACGTAGATTCATCGTTGTGAATTTAAACTATAGTAGAGAGAGAGAGAGAGAGAGAGAGAGAGAGAGAGAGAGAGAGAGAGAGTAAACATCTCTCGGTTCAGTCCAGAATAAGATCTGTACCATAGACGTTGATGAAATCTCGTGTCAAATCTGGGAGTTTGGAAGAATGTTTATATATATATAATATAAATATAATATATTATAAATACTTATATATATAATTATAAATATATATATATTACAATTGTATAATTTTAATTAGAGTACAATTAATAAGGCTTAATCTTTCAAATACTTAGAAACATTATCCATTACGGGCTCTCTTGAGTAGGAATTTAGTGAAAAAATGGCAAATTATTCACTGGACAGACAGAATAGATTTAAAAATTAAATGTACAGAAATTATATAAGAAAGTTATATTCTACATCAATAAGATCTGCATTACTACACTGACACGAATCATAGGTATGACACTGAAACTATATATTTGTGAATTGATCTTTATGAAGATTATTAGGGAGTCAGATGGCTGGATAGATTGAAAAACCATCCCACATTTAAGGGAATCACGGAAGTTCCTTATGCAGATGAGGTATAGAATGGGACGATGGGTCTAGAATATAGCAGATGGTTTGGGCATGGCCTTCGAACACCCAAGGGGGAATAGAACTATACGTGACAATGTCAGAGAGTCTCCATTGGGCACCAGTTAGCAGACCTAGACCTACTTAGCTAAGAACTGTGGGCATGGAGGCAGGATTCCGGTGGTGGTTACGTTGCGAGGGTATAAACATTATACAAAAATATACGTTGGTTTTTTTTTATTAGAAGATGAAGGTGTGAATTTGTGCATATTTGGGTAGTAATAATAATAATAATAATAATAATAATAATAATAATAATAATAATAATAATAATAATAATTTTATAAAAGATAATGGCAGAATTCACAGAATGATTCTATACAAAATTCTTTCAATTCTCCTTATGCCAGAAAGACAAATCATAAGGAGAATTGAAAGAATTTTGTATAGAATCAATTCTGTGAATTCTGCCATTTTTTTTTGATAAAACTTGTTTGAAAGAAGGTCTGTTTCCAGCATACACAAATAATAATAATAATAATAATAATAATAATAATAATAATAATAATAATAATAATAATAATAATAATAATAATAATAATAATAATAATGAACTAAGGAACTTCAGAATTCACGCACTCACGTACAATCCTAATGTGAGTGCATTAAACAGACTTACGTAAGTACACCAATAAAAGTACACCCTCGTCTCACGCCTTCACGTACGAGAGCGACGCGTGTACAGACGTACAGAAGTACACTCACAAATTTACCCCATCATGACACTGATTGATCTCAGGTCAAGAATTAGCTTTGTAATCTGACCTGACTCCAGTGTACCCTTGTTGTCTGTCTGTCTGTCTGTCTGTGTAGAAAGTAATATTGTTTATAAGGGATCCTTTGTTTAGTGATCTGTCTGTGTGTCTTTCACTTCTAAGATCCAGAATTCTTTAGATTCTTCCGTGTTCCCTGAGGCATTTGATTTAACTAAATAGATGATTAAGGGAGTCTCTGTTTACTGGATCTGGCTGAGGTATGATTAACCTCTCCTGTCTTTCACTTCCAGGATCCAGAATTCTTTACATTCTCCCGTATTTCCTGAGGCATTTGATTTCCTTTCACTTCCAAGATCCAGAATTCTTAACATTCTTCTGTGTTCATGGGGCATTTAATTTCCATGATAAATTACCCAAATTTTAACAAAATAGTCTCAACGAAAATTTTTAAAAAATGGAAAGAAATGGGCAGAAATAAACTTAGTTTTAATTTTTTAATTTTTATTTTATTTTAATTTTCATCAATAGATTAGCTGAAAAGTACAGGTACTGACTCTGAGAAAATAGAAAAAATATATCTAAAACAAATAAATCGAAAAAATGGACAGAAATCACTTCGTGTCTTGAAGCCTAAACAGCTTCGCATTGAGTTTTTCTTTTTTTTTTTTTTTTTTTTCAGCTTTTTAAAATTTTATTTTTGTAACATTTTATATTTGGAAGTTGGCCAGACACCTGCGTGGATGTGACCTCTTCATACACATGCGCACTCACGTCCCTGGTGGACTACTTGAGCCCACCACGCATGCGCAGGCATGCGTGAGACCGCGGATGCGCGAGACGACGTAACAAAAACAGTATGTTTCTCACACATACGCATGCACAAACACCATCCCCCCACACCCAAACGAGCACATACGCCCACACACAGTATCAGTGCAAGAAACCGACCCCTGCAACAAAAAAACAACAAAGCAAAACGACAAAGAAAACCAACAATGAAAAAAAAAATGCAAGAAAAAAACAGCGCAAGAAAAATTTGCTGACTTCTCTTATAGAGATGATGTGTGACTTCGGGAGCGCGTGCGTGGGTGTATCAGCCTGTTTCTTGGGTGCATGCATGCGCGCGCGCGAGAGAGAGAGAGAGAGAGAGAGAGAGAGAGAGAGAGAGAGAGAGAGAGAGTGGATTACCCTTGCATTCTTGAATAAGGGAACGTTTTCTTCCATCTTAATATGGAAATGGAAGCTATATTATATGTTTAACATTGGAAATATTCTGTTTATCAAATTTTCTGCGTATACATTTATAGATATAAGTATATGCATATATATAACATACATATATATATATATCCCTATATATATATATATATATATAATATATACATACATATATATATATGTATATATATATATATATATATTATATATGTATATATATGATAAAGCATATTCGTGAAACCAAGAAAAATGCTACTGAAAAATTCAGGTAACCATAGGACAGAAATTAAGTTTGTTTTTTAACAAATAATTTTGATTAAGACGAAGAGACTGAAAACACAAAGATATTTAATTATTCGAAAGACTACAAAATTACTTAAGAGGTTTAGAACTAGACGGTTATAGTACCATAATTAAGTTATTTGGAAAATTTTTAAACTGTACGTGAAGATACATGAAAATTCTATTGTGAAGGGATGTTGCCTTATGAAAAGTTGTGTTGTGAAATATGTGTATATATATATATATTATAATATATATATATATAGATATTTATATTTATGTTATTATATATATATATATGTGTGTGTGTGTGTGTGTATAAAATGTATATATTATATATATCAA
This sequence comes from Macrobrachium nipponense, assembly GCF_015104395.2. Classification (NCBI taxonomy): domain Eukaryota; kingdom Metazoa; phylum Arthropoda; class Malacostraca; order Decapoda; family Palaemonidae; genus Macrobrachium; species Macrobrachium nipponense. The sequence continues at coordinate 4,851,376 of NC_061092.1, read as the reverse complement.
TTTATAGATAATTACATTTACGGGTATCTTTGCCTTGATACTTGTAAGGAAGAGAGAGAGAGAGAGAGAGAGAGAGAGGAGAGAGAGAGAGAGAGAGAGAGAGTTGGGAGTCGCTAACATCTTTTTATGGGGGTGGGGTGAGGATATATATATATATATATATATATATATATATATATATATATATATATATATATATATATATATACATTTACGTGTATCGTGCCTTGATACTTGTAAGGAAGAGATAGAGAGAGAGAGAGAGAGTAGAGAGAGAGAGAGAGAGAGAGAGAGAGAGAGAGAGAGAGAGTTGGGAGTCGCTAACATCTTTTTATGGGGGTGGTTGAGGATATATATATATATATATATATATATATATATATATATATATATATATATATATAGATCATATATATATATATATATATATATATATATATATACATATATATATATATATATATATATATATATATATATATATATATATATATCTATATATATATATATATATATATATATATCATTTCGTGGCATCTTTCAAAACGTGGTTATTAAATCCGGCTGGCCGGTTCACCATGCAATGGATCACTGTCAAGGTGGTGATAAGTACCTCATATGTTATTGGTAATGTAAGTATGAGTAGTGTACGATAGATAATATAATTATAAATATATATAGTGAGTAGCTAGTGTAATATTAATATAATATATATATATATAATTATATATAAGTTATAATAAATAAAACACTGTTTACACAAGAGGTAGCACAACTAAAATAGAAACATTTGAATATGCATATGGTGCTAATTATCTTGGACATGCGAAACGTAAAATAAACTATCATTGCTTTTCTCTTAACAAATGCTATACATCTCTCCCTTAATGCCTGCCATTCATCATGACACGGCCATTAGTCCCTGCGTCAGTGCCTTCTGCAGGAGGAGAGCAGTTTGCTCTCAAAACAAAATCAAGCGACAGATGCGACGTGTTTCTTCTGAAAGCGAGAGGAAGCATCAGGCTACTCGATGTATATGTATATGTATATGTATATGCTTTTGTGACACCTCCTTTGGTGCTTCGAATGCCTTTGCCGGATGCTTTTTTTTCTAGTCTGAAGCATCGTAGGTGTAACGAAGATAAATGCTTTGGCTGAGTAGCAGATTTTTTTACATCAATGCTTCTGCAGATGGTTTTTCCGTGAGAAGCATCGTAGTAGTAGCGGAGATGGATGCTTTTGATTGACTAGTAGATGCTTGTTTACTTCTGAAGCATCGAATATGAATGCTCAGATTGAATGGGCGCCCTTTTGGTAAGCATCCGTCATCTCTGTTCTTAGTCTGGTATAACATGGAGAGGGTCTTTGTTAATTTTTATTTATTTATTTATTGTTTTATTTTGCTTTCTTTTGCTTTTGTTTTATTTGATGCTTGTCTCTTGTCTGTGTACTTAAGTGCCCTCTACGTGTATTTCTTGGCTCTACGCTTTTAGTTTCGCATATATTTATCATTTTATCTCAAGATCTAACTATTTCAACGCAACCTGTTTTGCGCGTCTTAATTATGAGCAGGCACGAAGTACATTAAAATGTTTACATTCCATTAGCCTCTTGGTATTGTTTACAGCGGTAGAACGACTCTCTCGAGTGTGAAAGAGCTTTTCGATGTCCAGCTGAAGAAGAGAACGACATTTTTACTGCCTGGGAAAATGTTAACGTAGTACTTCACTTTCCATTAATCTCAGCCGATGAGCGAGGCTGGAACGCAGTAAAGATACGTTTCCAGATCCTTTGCCCGATTTCTTGAAGACGTTACCTTGTCTCTCCGCCTGCAGTCATTAAAAGCAAAGGCTGGTAAGTGAAGGGCCGTGTTCTCGATCTTATTTCAATGCGCCAGCGAGCACTTACTTACACAAGTTGCCCGGGATTTTTAGAAGGGCCTGTCAGCAGTTTCTCGGCCGCGCGCGAAATCTCTGCCGTGGGTGTGGGTGTCAAAAGCAGTCAGACTGGAAAACTACTACCCCCCCCCCCCCCCCCCACCCCCCCCACCTCAGGTTATCCTCTGGGGTCGATTTTGATTATTCAAGAGGTGAAGGTTCAGACACAAGGGAGGAAAAAAATAGGAAAACTTTTTTTTTTTTTTTTTTTTGATCCAGGTTTTTTAAGCAGAACTTATTTTCGCTGCTCTGGCTTTGCTTGGAGAGCAGAAACTTTAGCTACAACTTTTCCAAAGTCATGAAAAGCTACCTAGCAATTAGTTTTCCTTTGTCATGAAAAGCTCCCAAACCATTTTTGCAACAACTTTTCCTAAATCATGGAGAGCTACCCTAGCAGTTTTTGCAACAACTTTAGCGACAACTTTCCCTAAAAAAAAAATTCAGGACGTGCAGAGTGCCACAACTTTTCCTTAGTCATGAAAAGCCACCCAACTATTTTTGCAACAACTTTTACGTAAATCATGTAGAGCTACCCAGTAGCTTTAGCAACAACTTTTGCAACAACTTGTTCCTCGTTGGACGAGTGGCTTTCGCGCTCGGCTACCAATCCGGTAGTCCGAAATTCGATTCTCGGCCCGGCCAACGCGGAATCAGAGGAATTTATTTCTGGCAATAGAAATTCATTTCTCAGTATAATGTGGTTCGGATCCCACAATAAGCTGTAGGGCCCGTTGCTAGGTGACCAATTGGTTCCTAGCCACGTAAAAATATCTAATCCTTCGAACCAGCCCCTGGTAAAACTAAGATATACTCGACTTTTTTTTTTTTTGCAACAACTTTAACTAACTCGTGAAGAACTACCCAGTAACTTTAGCAACAAATTTTCCCACGTCATGAAGAGCTACTGAATAACTTCTACAACAACTTTTCCAAAGTCATGAAGATCTACTCAATAACTTGTACAACAACTTATCCTAAGTCATATAAAGCTAACAACAATGTTTGCAACAACTCGTCTTAAGTTATGAAAAGCCACAAGCAACCTTGCAATAATTTCTACTGAGTTATGAATACCTACCCAGTCATTTGAGCGGCAACTTTTCCTGAATCAGAGCTACCCAGCATCTTCTGCAACAACCTTCTCTTAGTTATAAAGTTGGTGGTTATAGTCTTCGTAACATGATCGGAAAACTGTAACAAGATTGACTGTAGGTTGTAGGGATTTTTGTCGGGGTTTGGTTGTGGTTTCTTTCGTTGCATATTGGCTATGGACCGCAGTTGCAAAGTGTTTAAGAAACTCCAGATTGTAGATTCGTGTCGTCAAGTATCTGATGCATTTTTTTTAAAGCATCTGGTAACTACAGTTATTCGTTTAGTTGTACTTTTGGTTCTTGGTGAATATTGATAGACTTTCAGACCTTTTTTTTTTTGTATATTTAGAATTCCATTTGGTCACACAGTAGAGGTTTGTACCAGTCCTTGTCAAGGTTTACAGCAATCTCTGAAAAGGATTGGATTGCAAGCTTCAAGACGGTGGCAGTTTTATTAGAAATGTATCGAAGGATTTTGCCTTCACAAAAGCAAGACAACTTCCATTTCTAATTTTTTTTTGTAAGATGATCACAACTTGCATAGCAAAATGAGAACCGCGTTATTGTAGAAATAAAAAGAATTGTTATATATATTTGTACTCACTAGGCTGTTGTTTTCTCACATTTCGAAAGTGAGATTTTTCTTTTTTCTCCTGTTAAGGTCATTCACAATCATAGGTCATGATGATTCTGCTGGTGACCTTTAGGACGCGCTATCGTATCCTCTTTCGAAGCAGCGCAACCAGATGTTGATATCCTGTAATTATACTAGTTCCTGATAGGCGCGCAGGCATTCCTTAAAAAAAAAAAAAAAAAAAAAGGATTAACATCTTTAGTTTCAGTTTGGGTTAAAAAATTGAAAGAAATCATGTTACAACAACAAAAAATAAAATAAAATAAAAGCAAGTTAATAAATGTTACAGTCTTCCTCGTACGTGATGCTAACCACGCAATGGTGTGCGATCGCCTGACATTTTTCTATAATAAGAATGAAATATTTAGGAGCCCAAAAAGGGTGTAGGGGGCTGATGTAGTCTTTAGGTTTCTTTAGGGGGGTGGGGGGGGGGGGGGGGGGGGGGGGGGATAATGGCGGCAGTGCACCTCACGTGCAGTGCACTGTAGGCATTACTTAGGTTCTTTGCAGCGTCCCTTCGGCCCCTAGCTGCAACCCCTTTCATTCCTTTTACTGTACCTCCTTCCATCTTACTTTCCACCTTCTTCTAACAGTTGTTTCATAGTGCAACTGCGAGGTTTTCCTCCTGTTACACCTGCCTTTTATATTCTCAATATATTCTTTCAGCGCTGAATAGCCTTATAGGTCCCAGCGCTTGGCCTTCAAGAAGTCCAGCTGTCGGGAAACTATACAAAAAAGTTTCCTGGAAAGACGATGGAACCGCCACTGATAAACCTTTTTGGCGGCTGGAACGCATAAGCGGCTTCCAGTCTGGAGCCTATGGAAATTCTGGACTTTTCCCTCCAGTGTTGCATGTCGGTAATGTAAGCGACGAGGACGCTGGAAATTAATTTATTCTTCCAGGCGATGCCATTCCTTATCCTGCCTTCCAGGTCTTTTCTTTCTTTCTTTCTTTCTCTCTTTCTGACGTTCTTAAGGTCCGGAATCTCCGGTTTCACGAAGTCCTTCGAGTCTTGTTTAGAATCCTTCGGTCTTCTGTATCCTTCGTTCCCATTTCAGTCTTCCTTTGTCATGCCATCCTGCACTTGTTTTTTTTTTTTTGGGACTTGTTTGCTCTCTCTTCTCTCTCTCTCTCTCTCTCTCTCTCTCTCTCTCTCTCTCTCTCTGCAGTATGCTTTCAAACTAATCGGTGAAATCTATCTCTCTCACACGATGTCTCCTCGGATGAACATCTTAATCCTTGTAACTCCTTGTGACTCTGTCTAGTATATCTGCAAACTCGGTGAAATCTCTCTCTCTCTCTCTCTCTCTCTCTCTCTCTCTCTCTCTCTCTCTGTATATTTCCAAACCTACTCAAATCTATCTCTGGCTCATTTTTAACTTTGCCAGACCTCTCTCTCTCTCTCTCTCTCTCTCTCTCTCTCTCTCTCTCTCTCTCTCTCTCCAGTATATGTTTTCAAACTAATCGGTGAAATCTATCTCTCTCACACGATGTCTCCTCGGATGGACTATATAGTAAGTCTTTGAGACATCCTAATCCTTGTAACTCCTTGTAACTCTGTTTAGTATGTCTGCAAACGCGGTAAAATCTCTCTCTCTCTCTCTCTCTCTCTCTCTCTCTCTCTCTCTCTCTCTCTCTAGTGTGAAAATAGTAGGATAAAGCGTCTACTAAGTTAGTTTATCAAGTGAAATACTGTAAATCAGATCAAGATGGCAGTTCAGTTTCCAACTGTGGAAGAAATGGGCGAAATTTAGCGTTTCTGGCAGATTCGCAATATGATGAGGTAGCAGGAAGGGAGCTGGCATTTCTCATCTATGAGATCAACAACAGCCCTAACCAAAAAGATACAAAAGCATTCATAGACATATTAGAAGGATATGATCCTTCAAACTGGAACAAATCAACAGAAAACATCTTGAAAATAATTGAAGACGTTCCAAATAAAATCCAAGGGTCAAGAGACTCCTAAAGAAAATTTACATCAATCAACATATTCCGACAAAGAAAATGAATAAGGTGAACATTGTGAATATTCTAATTGATGCAATAGGAAAAAGAATGCCAAAAGCATGCAAAATGTGTAAGGTGTGGTATAGCATAGTTAACCCACAAAACCTGATCAGAAAATGTTCTGCATGCAACAGTCCGACGCATCCTCAATGTGCTGAAGTAATGCAAGATGTGAGTAAGGATACCAGAATATTTTGCTCAACATGTCTATCATGGATAGACAATGTTATTAAAGCAAGTCTTAATGTACAAATAGTTGAGGATGAAGAAGAAGAGGAAGAGGAAGAAGTAGAAGAGGAAAATGCAAGAGAAGTAAACAAAACTGAAATGACAGAAAAAAATAAGGAAAACAAAAAACAAGATAAAAGTATGGATGCAGAGATACTCATTGATACTACATATGAGGCAATCAAGCAGCATACGTATGAAGAAATAAAAATTACGACATGACAACACAAAAAGAAAATCCCAAGAGGCTCTACCCAGATCTACACACTGATGGGGAAAAAAAAAAAAAAAGAGAGGAAAAAAAATAGACAAGAAAAACAAAGTCTGCAACCTTTTGAAAGAGGAAATTGCAGATTCGGAGAAAGATGCTGCTACAAACATCCCAAGGTATGTCACAACTATGAAATCCATGGTAAATGTGCATACCTAGACGGCTATGAGGATGATTGCAGAGATCTATATCCTAAAATATGCAAAAACCTAAAAGAAGGAAAAGGATGTAAGTTTGACAAAATATGTAAATATATGCACCCTGTAGCCATGAATCAAAATCAAATAAATAATCAATCAAATAATAAAATCCAAAATAAGAAAGAAACAAATAGAGGAACAAAGAATATGAGGTGAAGGAAAAAAGCAAGCCATCACCGCGATATGGAGTGTCAGCAAAAAATTTCCAAGCATCAGCTCCAAGATACAGCTCAAGAGATAAGTACTGTATTTACGATGTAAAAGGATATTGCAGATACGGAGAAAATTGCAGATTCAGACACAAAATGAATAATTATAATGAAGGAAGATCAAATATTATGGAAAAGTTGGATTTTTAATGTCAGAATTTCTGGAAATGAAGAAAAGAACAACTACCAGAACAGGAAAAGAGACGTGGGGAAAAATCCTTATTATTACCCATATTAAAGAAGGAGAAACACGCAAACCATCATAGTGATGAATGCGCAGGGTTTAGTTACGAGTAACCTCAAAAACAAAAAGAAAAATAGAGTTACTTAGAAGAACTAACCCAAATTGAAAAGAAAATAGATATAATGAATAACAAGTGAAAACAATGGTATTCCCAAGAGGACTGGGAATGACGATCAAATAAAAAGGGTTCCAAACTTATAGATCAGATAGAATAATAGGAAATCAGGGAACCGCAATATATGGGAAAGACTAAAAAAATAAGGAAAAATATATGAAATATAGTAACTCATAATGTGAACTATGTTAGAATTTGAATCTGAAAAATTAATGAACATAGTAATATATAGACCCCCTAATACTAAAGAGTTTGACACAATAATAGAAAAATTGGATGATATATGTAGAAATCACAAGGACTGGACTATTCTCCTATCCGGAGACTTTAACTTTCCTATCGTAGACTGAGACGAATAGGAGATTGTGGTTGTATTTTATACATATAAAAAGAGAGTAATAGTAGTGCAGAAGATAAGAGGTATTCGAAAAAGCTATTTGATATGGTACTAGAATACAACATTCAACAAATAAATCACCTGCCAACAAGAAAGGAAAATACTTTATACCTAGTATTTGTGAACGAGGTGAATTATGTTAAAGAAATAATAGTTTATAATGCGAGTATTTCAGACCATAATGTCATAGAATTAACAGTCCATTCCAAAGCAAGTGTAAACAGAGATAAGCAAGAAATGAAAAATTGGAAGGATATGGAAAATACAGCTTCTACAGTAAAAATATAAAATGGTCAGAAGTAAATGAAGAATTAAACAAAGATTGGGATAACATTTTCGTTAAGTGATGATATAAAGGTAAATACGGAGATATATATAAAATATTAGAGAAAATAGTGGATAAATATATACCGAAGAAGAAAAGTAAAACATCAGTCCTGCATACCAAGAGACAGAAGGATCTTGTTCCAGAAAAAAAATCAGAAAGTGGAAAAAAGGTCTGCAAAAGAAAAAAATGCATGGAAAGTGATCGAACTAAAAAAGTAAGATAGAAAATCCAGAAGAAAATCTGGACAAAAGATTATACAATCAAAAGAAAATAAAAACGGGACTTGGAAGAAAAAAAAACCTAGTAAATATCAAGCAAAATAAACCCCAAACTATTATACTCATATGCAAAAAGATGAATAAAAGAAGAATAGAAATAGGCCCTCTAAGAATTGAAGGGAGATTAATGAATGAAAAAAAGGAAATATGCAACATATTGGCAGAACGATATAAGAGAGAATTCACCCCTAGAATTGATAATGAAGATAATGATATAGAAGTAAGGGATGAAAATAGTGAATACTTAGCAGACATAGATATTAATGAAGCTGATATTGTGCAGGCTATTAATGAAATTAAAAATGGAGCTGCAGCAGGGCCTGATGGTGTCCCTGCTATTTTGTTAAAGAAAGTAGTTAATTCTATTGCAAAGCCACTTGCAATATTATTAAGACAAAGTATAGATACAGGCAAGATTTATGATGAGCACAAATTAGCATATATCACCCCTACTTTCAAAAGGGGATCAAGGCTAGAGGCAAATAATTATAGGCCTGTGAGTCTAACATCACACAATATGAAAGTGTATGAAAGGGTAATGAAGAAAATATTATGAAACATTTAATAAAAAATAATTTGTTTAATGGACAACATGGTTTCGTTCCCGGAAAGTACACAAACCCAACTGTTAGTCCACCGTGAGAACATATACAAAAATATGAAAAGCGGAAATGAAACAGATGTGGTTTATCTAGACTTTGCAAAAGCTTTTGACAAGGTAGATCATAATATATTAGTGAAGAAAATTAGAAAACATAATATAGTGGATAAAGTAGGATGATGGTTAAAAGAATTTTTACACAACAGAAAACCTATAGTTATTGCAAACGATGAGAAATCGGATGAAGCTAAGGTAATATCCGGTGTGCCACAAGGTACAGTGTTAGCTGCATTAATGTTTGTTTATTAATGATTGCAGACATAGACCACTAATGTTAAGGACTCGTTAGTGAGTAGTTTTGCCGATGACACAAGAATAAGTAGAGAAATTACTTGTGATGAAGATAGGAACGCGCTACAAAGAGACCTCAACAAAGTATATGATTGGGCAGAGGTAAATAGGATGGTATTTAACTCTGATAAATTTGAATCAATAAATTATGGAGACAGAGAAGGAAAGCTATATGCATATAGGGGACCTAATAATGAGACAATCACAAATAAGGAAGCAGTTAAAGACCTTGGTGTGATGATGAATAGGAACATGTTATGCAATGATCAAATAGCAAGTCTATTGGCAAAATGTAAAGCAAAAAATGGGAATGTTGTTACGGCACTTCAAAACAAGAAAAGCTGAACACATGATTATCTTATAAAATACATATGTTCGTAGTCCACTTGAATATTGCAATATGATATGGTACCCACACTATCAAAAGGACATTGCACAAATAGAGAATGTACAAAGATCCTTTACAGCTAGAATAGAAGAAGTTAAGGATCTTGACTACTGGGAAAGACTACAATCCTTAAAATTATATTGTCTAGAAAGGAGAAGAGAACGCTACATGATAATTCAGGGATGGAAACAGATAGAAGGAATAGCTGAAACATCATGGATCTAAAAATATCAGAAAGAGCAAGCAGAGGTAGATTAATAGTGCCCAAAACTATACCAGGAAAAATAAGGAAAGCACACAGGACATTAATCCACTACGCACCAGCATCGATAATGCAGCGTCTATTCAATGCGTTGCCAGCTCATCTGAGGAATATATCAGGAGTGAGCGTAGATGTGTTTAAGAATAAGCTCGACAAAATCTAAGCTGCATCCCAGACCATCCAAGATTGGAAGATGCAAAATACACTGGAAGATGTACTAGCAACTCTCTGGTAGACATTAGAGGTGCCTCACACTGAGGGACCTGGGGCAACCCTAACAAGATGTAAGGTCTGTAAGGTAAGGTCTCTCTCTCTCTCCTCCTCTCTCTCTCTTCTCTATCTCTCACTGTTGTGTTAAATCTCTCCTTTCTCTTACTCATCTCTCTCTTCTCTCTCTCTCTCTCCCTCTCAAAAAACACACACACACACACACATTAGGCGCTGACGAGCTGCATTCTGAAACCGGCATAATAATGTATGGTGATCGCTTTACGAAGCGAGGCAGCGGAGACTGATTGAAGGTCGTCCTCTTTTGCATTAGGGAAATACTAGCAGCTGCTGAGATGGGAATCTGCATTCGGAGACGTCTGTGTTCTTACCTGGGGGGGTAAATTATGTGCATATCGTTTATCTGGTTGGATTATGTATGTATTTATTCGCGTATTTTTATTTACTTCTGTATTTGCTGACGAGCGTTTTTTTTTTTTTGGGGGGGGGGGGGAGCCCTTAATAATAGTGGTGATAATCGTAGCGAGCGTCTTGGTACTGTAATAATAATAATAATAATAATAATAATAATAATAATAATAATAATAATAATAATAATAATACAGGTTTATTTTGTATAAAAGTTTCTATATTGTTCCTATGACTGGCTTTTCCTAGAAGAAACAGAGGTCTTCCTACAGCAAATAATAATAATAATAGTAATAATAGTAATAATGATAACAGGTTTATTTTGTATAGAAGTTTCTATATTCTTCTTATGACTGGCTTTTCCTAGAGAAACGGAGGTCTTCCTACAGCAAATAATAATAATAATAATAATCATAAGTAATAATAATAATAATATATATAATAATAATAATATAATAATACAGGTTTATTTTTTGGGTATAGGAAGTTTCTTCTATATTTTCTTATGGGGACTGGGGCGCGTTTTTCTAAGAAGGAACCGAGGTTTTCCTTCCTACAGCAAATTTTAATACTAATGATAGTAGTAATATACTAATATAATATGTAAGTTTATAATACTAATAAAATAATATAATAATAGAAATAATTAAATAATACAGGTTATATTTTGTATAGAAGTTTGTCTTAATCTTGTTCTATGGACTGGTTTCTTTTAAAGAAACCAGAGGTCTTTCCTACAGCAAATATAATAATAATAGGTAAATAAGAATATGATAATGATAATGATAATATAATAATAATAATACAGGTTTTAATTTTGGTAGAGAATTGTTCTTATATTGTCCTTATGACTGGCTTTTCCTAGAAGAAACAAAGAGGTCAATCCTACAGCAAAAAATTAATAAATAATAATAATGATGATAATAATAATAATAATAATAATAATAATAATAATAATGATAATAATAATACAGCTTTATTTTTGTATAGAAGTTTCTATATTGTTCTTATGACTGGCTTTTCCTAGAAGAAAACAGAGGTCCTTCCTACAGCAAATAATAATAATAATAATAATAATAATAATAATAATAATAATAATAATAATAATAATAATAATAATAATATAGTTAATTTTGGTCCCCTGCAAGTACGTCACCCACATGGAGGAAATAATACTAAAAATATTAGTAATTCATGCTGTCCACCCAAAGTATTAGGTAGTAGGAATAATGGTAGTAGATCAGTATTGTCGACCTGCGAATTTGTGACGCCGGCTTAGTGTACAAGTAGGATTGTTAATTAATAAAACAGTATTATTATTATTATTATTATTATTATTATTATTATTATTATTATTATTGAAAATATTTTATTATTATTATTACAAGCTTGTTGGCACATGCTAAATGCGATGGAACCCAGGGCTCCTGTCTCCCCTACCCTCCCAATCCCATACCTACCCCACCCATACCCGGGGCGGACAAACAGATTTGCAGCAGGAGGGTGGCCGTGTCATGTCTCCCTACCCTCCCGTTCCTATACCTACCCCCACCCCCATACCGAGGCGGACAGACAGGTTTGTAGGAGGAGGGTAGATATGTCATGTCTCCCTACCCTCCTATTCCCATGCCTACAAACAGGTTTGCAGGAGGAGGGTGGAGGTCTCTTCTACCCTCCCGCTCCCATATACCCCGCCCCATACCTGAGGCGGACAAACAGGTTTGCCGGGGGTTGGTGGGCGTGTCATTTCTCCCCTACTGTCTCACGGGGGAAGACAGACAAGATGAGATCCTCTCGCGATTTTATTATTATTATTATTATTATTATTATTATTATATTATTATTATTATTATTATTATATTATTATTATTATACGCATCCGGAGAGACGCAATTTCCCACCCGAAATAAAAAAAGAAACAAACAAAAGTCAATCGTGTTCGCCTGCGTCAGGAAACATAATCGCAGCGTTACGGAACGTTCGCGCGACGAAACACATGTTACGGCGTCCCATTAGCGACGGAATGAAAAAAAAAGATACGCTTGCTTGGGTGGCGATAATTAGACTATAAAATGCTTTTCTTATTATATGAAAGGCTTTGGAAAAGTTGTCTGGTTTGTTCCATGGGAGTGTTTTTTTCATTAATAATAATAATGATAATAATGAAAACCACAATAATAATAATAATAATAATAATATACTTAGGAAGCAGGCCCTCTCTCAAGCATACTTTATTAAAAGTAATGGCTACTTCAGCAGCATTGTAGCACGGAAAAAGCCGCTATTCGGAAAATAGAGAAGAATCTCTACAAGTGTAATGCTGCTGAAAGTAGCCATTACTAATAAAATAATAATAATAATTAATGATAATAATATAGAGTACCAGACTGCTCAAGCCCTTAATTGAAATAATGATAATAAATAATATAAAATAATAATAATAATAATAATAATAATAATATAATAATAATAATAATAATAATAACAACAACAACAATAGGGTACTAGACTCCTCAAGGCACCAAATTGCAGTAATAATAATAAAAAATAATAATAATGAAAACCACAACAACAACAACAGTAATAATAATGATAATAATAATAATAATAATAATAATAATAATAATAATAATAATAATAGTAGTAGTAATGTTTATAATGTTGACTATGAAAAACAGGTATAATGTATATTTTTTTAACAGTATACCAAGGTTTGGAAACAAGGCATGTGTATTAAAATATCCTGTTAATTATTATAATCACTTATAGCCCATGGGATAATGTTTTCAGATCTATCCAAAGTTATTTGTAACCTGCATTAAAACTGCATAAAGTCGATGGCATGTACAGCTCAGTTAAGTGCGCTTAATATTGGCAAGATGTCATCTGCAGTTTTTGTCATTATTACATTTATTGCTGATATTTTAATTTTTCATTATTACTGTGATTACTATCAAGTTAAATTTTTTTTTACATTTAATTTATGTATTTAGCCCTCTGGACCTGACTACTGTAACCACCTAAGGTCCCTAGTTGAAATTTAAGTTATATAATATGTGCACTAACTGTTATTACTCTCAATGCATATTTTTTTTCTCACCAATATTATTACTGTTATTACCAGTATTATAATTACTAGCTTTTATGCTACCTCAGCTATTTATTGGATAAGTGCCGATTATTCATTTTCTTTTTCTATTTTATCATGTCTCATGTATCTAGATTGTGTATGTTACTGTCTGTATTTTATATATTCAATGTATATGGCCCCGAGCTGAAATAAACATATTATTATTAGTATTATTATATTATTATATATTCAGTCATTTTAAGCTTTTTAAACGAAACCATGCTTTATTGAAAGGTTCTGCCTATTTCTAAACACTTCCTCCTATAGGCCTAACATATATTAGCCCTATACTAGACAAGAGCTGGTAGGGGTTCTGAGATCTCGACTATATCAGTTTATCTTCTGTCTGAAGTTCAAATCAACTTCTTGTCATTTGCTTCTCATTTCTCCTTGTCTCTCCTTCCTACTATTTCGTCTGGGGCATTATGATCTGCAGTTTGCGCATGTGCGGCAGCAACGGCACATACCAGCGGCGCTGCGGTGCACATGGGCCGCAGATTAGACAAATAAACAAAGAGACTCGAGGCAAACATCAGGACACGCAACGCGCCATCTTGAATGGGTCAGTTTTGCTCGACATCTCCGAGGAATGCAGTTAAGATCATTCCTTCTTCTTTTTCTTCTTCTTCTTCTTTGTCGTCTTCTTCTACAGTTTATGGTGGGTCTTCTTTCAGGTTCGAAATGGCCAGTAGACGAAAAATGTTTCGAACTTTTCAGTCTAACAAGATGCATTGAGACCAACCACTGTACTTGAGGGAGTTCAAAGATGTCCTAAATTATCTTCATCTTCTTCTTCTTCCTCTTCTTGTACAGTTTATGGTGGGCCTCCTGGCAGATTAGACCTTCTTAATTCCCAAAAATGTTCAATCACATTACAAAAATGTATTGATGCTCCAACCGCTTGCGGTTTCGAGTACGAAAACGTCCAAAGTTATAACATTTTTAGTGTATTGCATTATGCTGTTGCTTTCACGTCCTTATATGCATATTTTTACGCATGTTTGTTTAGGTTCTGTTAAAAGGAAGATAAGTAATAGCAGCCTATCAACTATCAACGCCAGTACCTTGTGGAAACATCATGTCTGCCAGGCTATATTCGGGTGGCACTCGATATATATATATATATATATTATATATTCTATATGATATATATATATATATATATATATATTTGATATATATATAATATGTATGTATGTATGTATGTATGTATGTATGTATGTATGTATATATAGTGACATAAAGTAATTTTAGAAAAGTTATGTGAATTCGCTGTTTCATATTTGCATCCAGTTCCTGCCTCTGGAATTCTATCCCTTCTCTTGTGTTCCCAAAGCCCCTTCGTTATTGAATCAGCACAAGAACAATTATTTTGAGTGCCATTTTTCTCTCGTAGCTTCAGCCTTACTTCTCTTTCAGGTTTCTGCAAGTCTTAAAATAAAGAGGATGAACATACTAAATTGATGTGATTCTCTCTCTCTCTCTCTCTCTCTCTCTCTCTCTCTCTGTATGTTTCCATACTCGCTCTCTTAAAGATTCCTATGCTGAACTATGATGATTCTCTCTCTCTCTCTCTCTCTTTTGTATGTTTCCATACTCACTCTCTTAAAAATTTATATGCTGCCCTCTCTCTCTCTTTCTCTCTCTTGTATCTTTCCATACTCACTCTCAAAAAATTTCAATACTGCTCTCTCTCTCTCTCTCTCTCTCTCTCTCTCTCTCTCTCTCTCTCTCTCTCTCTCTCTCTAGTTCCCCACAAGACAGCTGAAGCTAATAAATCATTTCTTTACAATACATCCGAATGAACTCAAAAAGCGAGTTTGATTTACAAGTTTTGCTTTCAAAGGGAAACCATTGCATTCAAATATTCAAGTAAATAAATCATGACATCAGTGCTTGCTTTTATATTCGTCCCGAGTGAGACGTTTTATTGAGAAGACGTTAATGTGGATTTATAGAAATCGTGATACTTATGCTTGCATTTTATAGACCCTCGAGTGATTTATTTTATGGCAAATATGTTTGCATCAGAAGAATTTGTGTTTACGTTTCTTGATGGTTAATATATAAAAAAAAATGACTACGTTGTCTGCTTGATATCTGTCACTACATAGCTTGATTTATTTCTGCTCATAAAACTACGGACACGCCGTTGTCAAAGTCTTTGCTGAGCAAAATAAGCTGTTTTTAAGAATCGTAAATTAAACCTTGCAATATTTTCGAGTGATTTCTTTTTTTCTTTCTTTCTTTTTAAGAGTCATGATGGCAAGATTTAGGATGAAGGTCGTTTTTTAGTCTAATTTGTTTGCATGAGAGAGAGAGAGAGAGAGAGAGAGAGAGAGAGAGAGAGAGAGAGAGAGAGAGAGAGAGAGGAAATATATTTGTTCATTGACTGAAAAGAATTAACTATATTACAAACATATTTTTATAGTAATTAGTTATATTCGTTTCCTCTTCTTTCCCTCCTTAATAAAGGAAAAAAAACTATTAAGGGCTCACAGTTTCCATGTATGAGTCTCCTTTCCCCGTCCACCTCCCCCCCCCCCCCCCCCCCCCCCCCCCCCCCCCCCCCCCCCCCCCCCCCCCCCGCCCCTCACGGAAAAAAAAAAAAAACATCGCTGGCTCAAAATCCAAATCCGGGTCCATCTCGAAATTAATCTGGATTTATCTCCAGAAGAATTTGAACCTATCACAACGTGGGTCTTGATGAATCTGGATCCATGAAAATGAATCCGGATGTATCTCCAGAAGATTCTGGATGTGTCTCAAGATAAATCCGGATTCAGCTCCAGATGAATCCGTATAATTCTCAAGATAAATCCAGATCATTCTCAAGATGAATCCGGATCCATCTCCAGAAGATTCTGGATCCATCTCCAGAAGATTCTGGATCCAAATCAAGATGAATCCGGATCATTCTCAAGATGAATCCGGATCCATCTCCAGAAGATTCTGGATCCAAATCAAGATGAATCCGGATCAATCTCAAGATGAATCCGGATCCATCTCAAGATGAATCCGGATCCATCTCCAGAAGATTCTGGATCCAAATCAAGATGAATCCGGATCATTCTCAAGATGAATCCGGATCATTCTCAAGATGAATCCGGATCCATCTCCAGAAGATTCTGAATCCAAATCAAGATGAATCCGGATCATTCTCAAGATGAATCCGGATCCATCTCCAGAAGATTCTGGATCCAAATCAAGATGAAATCCGGATCATTTCTCAAGATGAATCCAGATCCATCTCCAGAAGATTCTGGATCCAAATCAAGATGAATCCGGATCATTCTCAAGATGGATCCGGATCCATCTCCAGAAAGATTCTGGATCCAAAATCAAGATGAATCCGGATCATTCTCAAGATGAATCCGGATCCATCTCCAGAAGATTCTGGATCCAAATCAAGATGAATCCGGATCATTCTCAAGATGAATCCAGATCCATCTCCAGAAGATTCTGGATCCAAATCAAGATGAATCCGGATCAATCTCAAGATGAATCCGGATCCATCTCCAGAAGATTCTGGATCCAATCAAGATGAATCCGGATCATTCTCAAGATGAATCCGGATCCATCTCCAGAAGATTCTGGATCCAAATCAAGATGAATCCGGATCAATCTCAAGATGAATCCGGATCAATATCAAGATGAATCCGGATCAATCTCCAGATGAATCCGGTTGCATCTTAATGTTAATCCGGATTTATTTCAAGATGAATCCAGATCCATCTTAATGTTTTCCAGAATTAACCCAAGATGAAACCTGATCCATCCCAATCCAAATCCATGAGAAAGTGAATCTTGATTCACCTCAAAATTTAATCATCTCTGCCTTAGCCGATGGTACATACGCGACCCCAAAATTTAATTTAAAAAAAATTAATCTTGAACTTTCTGAGATATCTAATAGACATTAGTAAATCCGTAACTACCACTAAACTTGGTAGGAGGAGACAACGGCATCTGTAACAGCAACGTCAAGGCCAACAACGGCTTGTTTGCTTATTTCGAGTAACGGATTTAGCAGTAGATGGTGTGAAATTGCTACGTCCATGAAACTGAGAGAATCATGAAAAATATGTAGACATAAAGCTATGCTTAGATAAGGCCTGGTCAGTGTGGTCCAATCCCTGGGGTACAGCTCTGAGAGAGAGAGAGAGAGAGAGAGAGAGAGAGGAGAGAGAGAGAGAGAGAGGGGGGGCGGGAACAGTATATCCCACTCTCTGGGGAACTGGTTTACCCCTAGACCTAGAGAGAAATAAGAAGAAAGTAGAGAGAGAGAGAGAGAGAGAGAGAGAGAGAGAGAGAAATAAGAAGAAAATAGGGAGACAGAGAGGGGGGGGCCTAGGGGGAACAGTATATCCCACTCTCTGGGGAAATGGTTTACCCCTAGAGTTAGAGAGACATGAGAAGAAAGTTGAGAGAGAGAGAGAGAGAGAGAGAGAGGAGGGATAGATGAACCTTACACTAAGCGTAGACCCGGATACAGCGTTTAGCTCCGTGATGTAAGTCGCACAGTAAACTTTAGAAAAAAAAAATATTAAAATCGCTTAGAAGCCAGTCGTTTTTTAAAGTGAGCGTCTCTCACATGACCGCCGTGGTGTCAGTCATGTTGACGAGAGAGGAGAGAGAGGAGAGTGGTAGAGAGAGAGAGAGAGAGCGACCGTTTCTTATCAAAGGGGAATTAGTTTGGTGAGGAAATTGCCTGTTTGTGATGGCCCTAAGTTCTCAGAGAGAGAGAGAGAGAGAGAGAAGAGAGAGAGAGAGAGAGAGAGAGTTTTGCCATTTGAGATGAACTTGAGCAAATGTATTACCTGACAGAATTAAAGAGTTAAGCTGAGAGAGAGAGAGAGAGAGAGAGAGAGAGAGAGAGAGAGAGAGAGATAAATGCCTTGATGTTTTTTTGTTGAAAGGAGTAAGGTTAAATACGAATCGTTGCTTTGGTACGAGTCTCTCTCTCTCTCTCTCTCTTCTCTCTCTCTCTCTCTCTCTCTCTCTCTCTCTCCAAAGTTTAGCTGTTTTGCTTGGTAAGAGGGTATATACATTTCTGTCAGTGCGCACTTTACATTTCTCTCTCTCTCTCTCTCTCTCTCTCTCTCTCTCTCTCTCTCTCTCTCTCTCTCTCTCCACGTTGAGCTAAGTAATTTATTCATAATCAACAACCTTAAAATGTCAAAGTATCACCAATGTTTACAAAAAAAATTATATTTTCATCAAAATTGCCTGTTAAATACAAAATATTCTAGAGGTATACTCTTACCCGATATTTTAATAAAACCTTCATTTTTTAGGTCATTTTCAACCAAACCTGATTTCTTGCAAAACTGCAAAAATTGCTTTAATTTTTCCATCAGCAATTTACGTGTCAGTTATAATAAGAATTCTTGACTTACTAAGACACGAATTTGGGGGAAAAAACGATGCTGGGTCGTTATAAGTGAGATAAGCGCGTTTTATAAATAGATAAGTGTTTTTAAATACATACATGTATGTACATTTTGCTAAGGGGGCTCAGAAGTATGCTTTCTAGTATATATATATATATATAGCTATATATATATTATATATATATATATGTATATATATATATATATATATATATAATATATATATATAAGGATATATATAATATATATATATGTATATGCTATATATATCTATATATAGTATGAATTATAAAGTATTATATTATAATATATATCTACTATATATATCTTCTGCTTATATATATATATATACATGAAACCTATATAGTGTAATGTGCAAGAGGATGACTGAAGACGAAGAGAGGGAAGAGAGAGAATAGAAGTTCATACCCCAATACCGCCAACGAATTAGATATCTTTTAAATCCTTCCAAGATATCACATTATCATCCATATTCCTATTATTATTATTATTATTATTATTATTATTATTATTATTATTATTATTATTATTAACTAGAACAAGAGTAGTGTTTAAATTCAATTTGTGTAACCTCATAATATGAGTTTAATCTTCCCATCTGGCTGTATTCCACAGCCAAAAGAAAGAAAAACCTTTCCTTCTCATGGCGCAAGAAAAACAATTATAAGCTCTTCCGTTTAGCAACAGTTGCTCCCACAAGCAAGCAAGATGCTGATACAAGGCAGATTTAAGCAAGCAACAACATTCTGTTGCCTCGGTTGCTTCCACATTGTTGCATGCATTGTTTGGCTTTTGTTCTCCGAGTGTGGAGTTGCATGCTTGCAATATATATATATATATATATATATATATATATATATATATATATATATATGTTTGTATGTATAATAAATATGTATATATATACACGCACACACACACACATATATATATATACATATTTACATAATATCGCATGTCTGTTTATATATTTCATCACTGTCTGGTTGACAAGTTCTTTACAGCATTTATTGTTCTGTACCCAAAGTGGTTCAACGTGACTATAATGGTCTATTTTCTAAATATTTATTTAATAATCTGCCAAGATCTCTTTTTTTTTTTTAACAGTTTATGCAATTATAATCTAATTGCCCCTCTTATCTGTCGTATATTCAGGCGTTTATTAACCATCTTTAAGAAAAATTTTCAGGAATACCTTATCTTGTTGACTTTATCAAAGTTTATCCAAACTGTCCTGGCGGTTGATCGAGACTGGCTGAGAGTGAGTTGCCAGTTACCACTTTCCCCCGCGAATTTGAGTTGCCAGTTTGCCATTATCCCTTGAATGTAACTCTCCGGTTTCGTAATGAATTCGGCCATAATAATAAAATAATAGGGCTTGCCGTGGTGTCCGCGTGCATGTCGAGATAAAAAGGAGTAACTTTCGTATCGGCTGACAGCTAATTTCGCGTCTGAGTTGTGAAGAGAAGAAGGCTTTTGAGATGGACGCAAGTAGGTCTTGGCGTTGCTGGGAACTGTGATTACACGAATGCCAGCGGGCAACATTATGATTGTTTACATTAAAGCAGTTCGCAGCTGCAATCTTGCTGCATTGAAGGCCCAGATAGATTGCTGGGAGTGCATCACTAACGGCCTATCTTATGACCGTTTTCGTGCGCTTGTACAAAAATAAACTCAGGGAACATTTGACAGCTGTCTGACGATTCTGAATCAAGGCGTCGGTAATGACAGATGATTTTGATCAAAATAAATTCCTCCTCTTATCAACTTAAAAATAAGTCTAGGTCTATATTTTACGTCTTTGTAATACTCCAGCTGTCGACAGAATCAAGAATTCTCTCTCTCTCTCTCTCTCTCTCTCTCTCTCTCTCTCTCTCTCTCTCTCTCTCTCATTGTCAAAGCCCTTACGTTAATCAAATAATCGGTGCGATATTTTGTTTTATGTCTGTACAATACTCTAGATGTTAAAAGAATAATTCCTCTCTCTCTCTCTCTCTCTCTCGCCAGAGCCCCTGGCGTTAATTAAATCGATGCAAGAATTATTACTGACAGCCGAAAAGATGATGATGTTTTTGTACCAAGAACAGATTTCAGGACCTCGTGACGTCACGATATCCCTTGTAATAGAGATCAGAGCCTCTTGAGTTTTTTTTTCTTTCTTTCTTTTTTTGTGACGTAAATGACAATAATTCAGCGAAGATTGCGTGTGATTACAACAGCCAGCTGACTGTCTCTTGACGGTTTTATTACGCTTTAGTCAAAGCTGTCTTTAAAATTGCAGTAAATTGAAGTTGATTGAAGATATACTGCAAATCCAGTCGTCACCGAGTTGAGAGATCGAAATTTACGTCATTTGTACATGGAGATGTTTGTGGGGCTGTAAGATACTCGGTGGAATTTTTCATTTAAGGGATTTCAATTCAAAGTTCATAAAACTTGACCAAATTTCTGGCAAAGCATTTGAATGAAAATACAAAATTTTACCCTTAACATTCATCGAATAATTGTTTTCAATATTTAGGAATTTAAAGTCAGCAAAATTCAACACAATTTTTCACATAGCTTTTAAATAAAAAAATAAAAAATTGAATGTGAACCGTCTTGATAGTGTCACTGAAGATACTTTACCCTTTTACAAACATCGAATAATTGAATAGTATTTTAAAGTATATATATATATATATATATATATATATATATTTTTTTTTTTTTTTTTTTTCTTTTTTTTTTATTCAAAAATTTTATGTGAACCATCATGGAAACATCACTTCAGGTACCTTAACCCCTTTTCCAAACGTCGAATAATCGACCATTATTTAAAAGGCTTTTAGTCTGAATGGGGCATTTTATCACTCGAATACCCATCAGGCCAGGTGGGCAGCCAATGGGAGATCTAGGCTACCTACCCCCGAAACCCATAAGTCCTTTGTTAAAGTCAGCCATACCCAGCTACCTGTCATATTTAGAGCAGAGTGACCTAGATTTTAATGACAGAGAATTAGAGGAGGATTGACAGAGCAACCTGACATCAGAGAATGAAGTCAAGTGAAGTCAGGTTATGCATTGGTTGAGGGTAGAAGGTCCAGCGAGATATTATTATTAATATTATTATTAGGAAGGAGGCCTTCTCTTGGGGCAGTGGTATTGAATATTATAGCTGTTTCAACGGCATTTAATTTATATAGAATCTTCTCGATTCTTCTTATTGTCTTTTTTTAAACAGAATTTATTTAAGAGAGAGTCTTCTTCCAAATAATAATTATAATAAAAAACCAGAGGCTGAAGTAGCTCTAGGACTCATGCAGAAGAGTTTGATCCCAGAAACGGCGCACATAGTAAGAAAAGTGATGGACTCCTAAGGAGGCAGGATGCAACCCGGAACCCAACACTATAAAATATCACCCAGTCGAATTGGAGGAATGTAATAATAATAATAATAATAATAATAATAATAATAATAATAATAATAATAATAAATATTATAGCTGTTTCAACGGCATTTATTTTATATAGAGTTTTCTCAATTCTTCTTACTGTCTTTTTTCATCAGCATGTAGCTGGTATAATCAGGTTTCCTAAGGACATAGGTTCATTTCCAGCTCTAGGCCGCTATAAATATTGGCATGCAGACACCATCTCTTCACTTCCACTGCTAACCAGCCAAGAAGATGACCTACGAGAAGGTTGAAACGTCGCGATAAGCCAGAGCTATACCAGCAGTAATACCAGCTGAATACCAGAGACGACCCCAGCCTGACATTGACCTCTCTTACGGAATGATACCAACACCGACGACGATCCCTGGTTGATCTGAACCAGAGGAATGCCTTCCCATGTACCAGTATTCTGATAATACCAGTATACTGATAATACCAGTCTTTGATTAACAAAGCCTGTTCTGAATAAAATGCCACTTTCAGCATTATCCCTAATATGAATATTTGGACATTTATTGCGAAGTATCGCTGAGCCAGAAAAGCGAGTAATAAGAAAAATAGAAAAGATAATATATAAGATTAATTCGCTGAATATTGCCATTTTATTCGACAGTATTATTATTATTATTATTATTATTATTATTATTATTATTATTATTTATCTGGAAGAAGACCCTCTCTTAAACAAAGCGATTTTATATTATTCATTATCTTCTCTCTTATTCTTATTACTCGCCAGAGAAGCGAGTAATAAAAAAAATAGAAAAGATAATATATAAGATTAATAATAATAATAATAATCTCCTTGGGGTAGAGGGTAGTGCCATTAGGGTATCTCATGTGGTGTACTGTAGGCATTACTTAAGTTTCATTGAAGCCATACTTGGGCTCCAAGCTTCAACCACTTTCATCTAACAAGTTTCTACATTATTTTCAGCGCTGAATGACCTCACGGGTCCCAGCGCTTGGCCTTTGGTCTAAATTTTATATTTCTGTTCCAGTGGATAATGTACGAGGGTGTATAAGAAGAATATACATTTGTATGCATAACCTATTGCTTCTATGTATACTGTCCTGGTTATGTTACTAAAGCTTAATACCGAAGTCAAATGAAAAGGTATAATTTGATACATCGTAGAGTTATTACCAATTTACAAATGAGATATTAAGAGGAATTGTTTTACTTAAGAAATTAAAACTTAGATTACAACCTTATGCTTTCTTCTATTTCAGTTTATGTTTTTCTTCATTGTTGGCTTATTTCATTTCCTGGTGTTTACAAAGGTATCATTTATTTTTTATTTAAATGAAATCCTATTCAGTCACTGATCACAATTTCCAAAGTTTTACTTATGAATTTTAAGGAAACTTTATCGCGTCTAGATTATTCTTTTTTTTTAGATAGGAAAAGCATCCCTTATATCCTGATAAGAATCAGCTAGCCACGCCTTAACCTTTAGATTGTACTGTAAGATCTCCACAAAATTATGATTATATATATATATATATATATATATATAAAATATATATATATATATATATACTTTTTTTTATATAGTCACAGTACGAAAAGAAGAAAGAGAGGAAATCCTGTCATGTTGGAAAAATCACGACATCCCCTTAAAAAATGGAAGCATAACTTATATTTAACGAAAGCATAAATTTGATTTAACTGCGCTGCTAATTAGGTTGGCAGAAACCGTATGCTTGTTATATGACATCAGCCCTTGTTTATTGTCCTTTGTCTTGGCCTGGTGTCAAAAAAGCATGATGTGCAAGTAGTGGCTGAGAGAGAGAGAGAGAGAGAGAGAGAGAGAGAGAGAGAGAGAGAGAGAGAGAGAATACTAAGGAAATGCTTCTCTCCCTTTAACCAGCTACCCTGAGAAACATGCAGCTGAGAGAGAGAGAGAGAGAGAGAGAGAACGCGCACTAAGGAAATCCTTCTCTCCCTTTATCTAGCTACTCTGAGAAACATGCAGGTGAGAGAGAGAGAGAGAGAGAGAGAGAGAGAGAGAGAGAGCGCGCGCGCACTAAGGAAATCCTTCTCTCCTTTTAACCAGCTACTCAGAAACATTCAGCTACGAGAGAGAGAGAGAGAGAGAGAGAGGGAGAGAGACAGACAGACTTCTAAGGAAATGCCCCTCTCCTTCTCGCGAGCTCCAATGAGCAACTTCTGCAACAAGTTGCAGCACTGGCCCTGCAGCTTGTAACATGATCAACATGATTATTCTAATTTGCCATTTAAAAAAAAAATGCTGTTTGGTCATGTTCTCCCAACTCGCCTGGTTTGGCTTTTTTAAAAGGGATTTTGTATAAATGGATGGATAGATAAATATGTCGGTTAACGTCAGGGTAGAAGTTGTTCCTTAAGCATTTTGGCAAGGTTAGAGGGATGCAGATAGAGAGAGAGAGAGAGAGAGAGAGAGAGAGAGAGAGAGAGAATGTATAAATTAGTATTTTGCTCAAGCATGTGAAAAGAAATTCCACTTTGTCCACAACAATGTGATTTTTCTAGTAGAAAAAACATAAACTGTCTTGATTTTTTTTTAGACCATATTAGCGTGGAATTTCCTCACACACACATACACATATATATGGTGTGTGTGTGTGTATGTGCATGTGCGTGCGTGCGTGCGTGCACAAGAACCAAGCTGGTGTCACATCTCTCCCTGCAAACAGCAGCCAGGAACAAGCCTGTCGTCAAAAAGCCACGATCGTGACTCTATCTCCTTTGACAATCCTTCTGTTTGCAAACCCCGTCATTATCACTCCATTTTCCCCTCCCTCCCTCCCTCCCTCCATCCCTCCCTTCGAGGGCAGGTCATTCCTGGCGAAGGGTAAGGGCCCCGCCTTCTCAGAAGGGAGGAAACATCTGCCAATTAGCAGCTCTCTCTCCTGTCGGGGATGCTCACGAACGTCGCAGGTCTAGGTAATTGCTACTGTCTTGTGAGCAGTTGGAGAGCTTTTGTGTGTGTGTGTGTGTAAGGAGAGAGAGAGAGAGAGAGAGGGAGAGAGAGAGAGAGCGAGAGAGAGAGAGAGAGAGAGTTGTGATTGTAGGTGTGATTGTGTAAAAGGAGGGTATAAAGGTTTCTTGGGATTTGTTGAGGCTTAACTGAAAATACTTAGAAATATATATATATATATATATATATATATATATATATATATTAGATATATATATATGTATATATATGTGTGTGTGTGGTGTGTGTGTATATATATATTATTTATATTATATATGATATATATCTATATATATATATATTTTATATAGATATACACACACATATATATATATTACACGAACGCGCAAAATACGTTCGTGTACAGCCAAAAACGTAAAAAGTGTTGATATTTTCCTGAATATTATATTACCAAGTCTGATTGTAGCCTTTCACCTTCGTTACTCACTGAGATAATACATCTCGCAAAGTTATATTTGATTTTATTAATATTTATTTTTTTACATTTCTCCTTCGTGTTCCTTCAGCCTCAACGTAGCAAATTCCCTAATCGCCTCATCTGCGAAGAGCGAGACGCGGTGGACTCATTAAGAGAGTATTTATATGAAAGATATTCCCGTCCGTGTCGCGGTAAACATGCAAACGTAAACATACATCCAACGGGAAGGGGGCGATAACATCCCACTTTATTATAGAACAACAACAACAACAACAACGGCTGCTGTTCCTTCTCCAGGTCTACGTAGTATTTTATTTACATTCGCGTTGATCTCAAATGGAAGGGCTTTTAAAGACGGGTTGGCCCCATTTTAGTGGGGCGGTTTTTCTCTCTCGTATATCTGATCGGTTTATGGTTTGTGAGTCTTTGGGTTTGTGTGTGATATATATATTATATATATATATATATATATATATATATATATATATATATATGTATGTATGTATGTATGTATGTATGTAGTATGTATGTATGTATTATATATATATATATACATATGTTACGCAAAATGTGGATAATTGCCAAATGTGTACATTTTGCAATTAATTTTGCCTATTGTGTACAATTTGCAGGCACCAAGCGCTGCAAATTGTACACAATAGGCAAAATTAATTGCAAAATGTACACATTTGGCAATCATCCACATTTTGCGTAACATATATATATATATATATATATATATATATATATATATATATATATATTATATATGTGTGTGTGTGTGTGTGTGTGTGGTGTGTGTGTGTGTGTGTATGCAGAAGCCAGGTACTATGTCGTACCTCTAAGTAAATGGGGATACAATCCACAATGAAGTAAAATCCTCTTGTAGTTTAAAATATATATCTTGTACAGGATTAAAGCTTTCGACCATCAACTGAACAAGACCACAGTTGATGGTCGCAAAGCTTTAATCCTGTACAAGATATATATATATTTTAAACTACAAGAGGATTTTACTTCATTGTGGATTGTATCCCATATATGTGTATGTATGTATTATATATTATATATATATATATATATATATATATTATATATATATAAACATTAAATATATATATAAACGCTGCATTAAGGTCTTGTCATACTTTATTTCGTTATTCAGTTGCGAATTTTTGTATAATATTGAGCATCATTCTGAATGTTCTTATTTTCCAAGCTTCTTTTTTCCAAACTTCATATATTTCGTGACTGTCCTAATGATTGTTTATAAGAATGTGTTTTTTGTTGTGTATTGGGTGGCCGTTAGTGATGAGGGCTGGGGTGATATATATATATATATATATATATATATATATATATATATATATATATATATATATATATATATATATATATATATATATATTATTTATTTATTTACATATAATATTCAATTAAACATCTATTTAAAAGATAAGCCGTAAAATGTAAAAGCAATAATATACAATCCTTCACAGACCAGACTCACTACATATATATTAATTATGATAATGACAATGATTGCAAAACAGAATTTTTTTTATATCCTTTCCTCTCCTCTTTGACAGGTCAGCGCCATCTATGAAGATCCGTCTCTTGAGTCCTCGATGGAGCTGGTAATGCTCAGAATAATCTTCTACAAGGACGAACAACAGTCTCAGGTGAGTTGACGAGAGTTGATCTTTATGGTTGATGACTTCTAGAATGATTAACCACAACGTGATCACTGATAATAATCTGTTTAATCTGAGTCTTGCTAACAAACAGGTGTGAGACTTGTTGAATAGACTAAAAGATTCATCTCGTTATCTTTTCAATACTTGCTGTACAATTTTCAAAGCGTGATGACGTCAAATGATCTCTAAAAGACAGATCTTTTGTGATCATTGATAGATCTTTGTAAATGGCTTGTTAAGTGATTAACGACGTCATGATCATTGATAATATTTTATAATCAGATTCGCGCTATCAAACAAGTGTTACCCATTTTGCAAGACGTTAAACAAACAAGAGAATTTTACATTATATTTTTAAAAGTTACAGTTCAGTTTTCAGATTGAGTGCCCACATTATACCAATCTCTAACTAATGGTGATTTTTCAATCTCAGTTTCAACCGGATAATGATATTCATTACACTTACGCCAAAAGAACCCGTTTTTGGACAGTGGTCGATATAGATTTGCGTCGTCAAGAAAGGAAAACTGGACGTAGTCGTAACTGATTGTGGGAGGAAGGAGATATATAATTAGTTAGGCCGAGAATTATATATACCTGCTTGCGTGTTGGAGTTAATGTTATCGAATTATGTGACTTTGCAAGTAGTGGTATACTCAGTGGATTAACATTAGAGACATGAACTGGAACTTCGAATTTGGGATGCTTTTTATCTCTCTCTCTCTCTCCGCCATGAGGTCTGTGTATGCTTGAGAACACTGAATTAGGGATAGCTTTTGGCATCATATCTCTCTCTCTCTCTCTCTCTCTCTCTCTCTCTCTCTCTCTTGGCTGTGCTTGAATTTTGGATACTTTTGGTCTCTCTCTCTCTCTCTCTCGTCTCTCTCTCTCTCTTCATCCGCTATGAGGCTGCTTGAATGGGATGCTTTTGGTATCTCTCTCTCTCTCTCTCTCTCTCTCTCTCTCTCTCTCTCTCTCTCTCTCTCTATGAGGTCTGTGCATTGAATTTGGGATAGCTTGTTGTCACCTCTCTCTCTCTCTCTCTCTCTCTCTCTCTCTCTCTCATGTCTATAGGTACCAGGATCTCTCAATGTAATTCATGACTAGAAAGCCAAGATCTCCCAATGTAATCCACCTTTCAATGTAATCCATCTCCCAATGTAAATATTTAACGAGAGGTACCAACACCTGTCAATGTAATACATTGGAAAACATGAAACACCTGCTATCGTAAAGACCACGAAAAAATACAGCTATTCACAACATCGAGATTTACTCTCTCTGAGGAGTCTCTTCCTTATTCCCCTCTCTCTTCCCCTCCTATCCCCCTCCCCCTACCACCCCCCCCGCCCCCCCGCCCCTTATCCCTCCCCCACCGCATACCAGCAATGTAATTGTTTATCCTGCGAGGCTGATGGCATAAAAGTGGAAGTCAAGTGGAGGATAAAATCTGGGGCCGCCATCTTTAAAAAAGAAAAAAAAGAAAAAAAAAAGCTGAAGGGAAAGGGAAGTAGTACAAAGTGGCACGTCTCTCTCTCTCTCTCTCTCTCTCTCTCTCTCTCTCTCTCTCTCTCTCTCAATTACTCCAGCTTCTCAAACTGAGGGAGCTTGTATTCGATCCCCTGGGAGGGCAATGGAAGGAAGGAAGGAAGGAGGGATGTTGGGCTCGTTGCATAAACAAAATCCTTGGAGAGAGAGAGAGAGAGAGAGAGAGAGAGAGAAGAGAGAGAGAGAGAGGTCTTGAAGAGGTGATTACCATCCCACCGGTGGGAAACCATTCATTAGCTACTCATGAGACTCTCTCTCTCTCTCTCTCTCTCTCTCTCTCTCTCTCTCTCTCTCTCTTTCTCTCCGCTATGGGTTTGTGTATTCTTGAGAGCATTGGGATAAGGTTCTCTCTCTCTCTCTCTCTCTCTCTCTCTCTGACCGCTTACTCAATCCATCACATCCTGAAGGCTCTCTACTTCTTCAAGTATCCATTGAGTCATCGGCTGAGCCGCGATGGCGTGGAGCGCAATTGACGGCCACGTACAGTAATGATGTAAATGACAAGTTGGTCCCCTTATGGGAGACACATTTTGCCTGTAAATGTCACCTTTCAGGAGGTTTATGGCTTTAACGTTTATCGTAAGGTAGGGCACAGGTGAGCGTAACGTCTCGGGCTCCACCTTGGCTGACAGTGACGTGAGATTGCTTTAAAGTTTATCCTCCATATGACAAAGGGCCGGTTTTAACTCCGTTTGGCCTATTTTGATCAAATTGGTCCCTGCGCTAGTCACCGTCTGAAGACTTTTCTGTATTCTAAGAGTGAAGCCTTTTCTGTATTCTAAGAGTGAAGCCTTTTCTGTATTCTAAGACGTGAAAAAAAAAAAAAAAAAAAAAAAAAGAAAAAAAAAAAAAAAACTTTTCTTTTATAAAAAAAAAAAAAAAAAAGACTTTAAGAGTGAAGCTTTTCTGTATTCTAACCGAATTTAAGCCTTTTGTTCTGTATTCTAAGAGTGAAGCCTTTTCTGTACTCTAAGAGTGAAGCCTTTTCTGTATTCTAAGAGTGAAGCCTTTTCTGTATTCTAAGAATTAAACCTTTTCTGTATTCTAAGAGTGAAGCCTTTTCTGTATTCTAAGAGTGAAGCCTTTTCTGTATTCTAAGAGTGAAGTCTTTTCTGTATTCTAAGAGTGAAGACTTTTCTGTATTCTAAGAGTGAAGCCTTTTCTGTACTCTAAGAGTGAAGCCTTTTCTGTATTCTAAGAGTGAATCCTTTTCTGTATTCTAAGAATTAAGCCTTTTCTGTATTCTAAGAGTGAAGCCTTTTCTGTACTCTAAGAGTGAAGCCTTTTCTGTATTCTAAGAGTGAAGCCTTTTCTGTATTCTAAGAATTAAACCTTTTCTGTATTCTAAGAGTGAAGCCTTTTCTGTATTCTAAGAAGTGAAGCCTTTCTGTATTCTAGAGTGAAAACTTTCTGTATATTCTAGGGATTGCAGCCTTTTCTGTACCTAAGATTGAAGCTCTTTTCTGTATTCTAATAGTGAAGACTTTTCTGTTATTCTAGAAGTTGAAGACCTTTTTCTGTCACTCTCAAGATGGAAGCCTTTTTCTGTTTCTTTAAGAGTGAAGCCTTTTCTGTTTCTAAGAGTGAAGACCTTTTTGTCCTGTACTTCTAACGAAGTTGAAAGCCTTTTCTGTATTCTAGTGAGGTTGGAAGCCTTTTTCGTATTCTAAGAATTAAACCGTTTCTGTAATACTAAGAGTCGGAAGCCTCTTTTCTGATATTCTAAAGAGTGGAAGCCTTTTTCTGTATTCTAAGAGTGAAGCCTTTTCTGTATTCTAAGAGTGAAGCCTTTTCTGTATTCTAAGAGTGAAGCCTTTTCTGTATTCTAAGAGTGAAGCCAGTTTCCTTTTTACCGTTGTTTACTAAGAAATTAAACCTTTTCGTTCTGTTATTACTAAGAGTGAAAGCCTTTTTTCTGTATTCTAACGAGGTGAAGCCCTTTTCTGTACTCTAAGAGTTGAAGCCTTTTCTGTATTCTAAGAGTGAAGCCTTTTCTGTATTCTAAGAGTGAAGCCTTTTCTGTATTCTAAGAGTAAAGCCTTTTCTGTATTCTAAGGGTGAAGCCTTTTCTGTATTCTAAGAGTGAAGCCTTAAGCCTTTTCTGTATTCTAAGAGTGAAGACTTTTCTGTATTCTAATAGTGAAGCCTTTTCTGTATTCTAAGTATATAGTATATGTATGCATTATTATGCATATATATACTATATTAACGGAAAATTTTGAATTGGAAAATCATTCTTATGTTAGACATAAAAAAAAAAATCGTCTCCATTTCTATCATTTTCTAATTGCTCCCCTCCCCTCCCCACCCCACAACACCGGCCCTGTTTGCATACAGTAAATCTTAGTTTACCCAGACCACTGAGCTGATTAACAGCTCTCCTAGGGCTGGCCCGAAGGATTAGATATTTTTGCGTGGCCAGGGAACCATTTGGTCACCTAGCAACGGGACCTGCTACAGCTTATTATTGTGGGATCCAAACCACATCATATCGAGAAACGAGGGCTCGAAACCTTCTTGATTGCCAGCGACGTGTGCTTGTGTCACATGATCCCATACGTAGACAGGTATGCAGGGCAGGTGAGTATGCAGGACAGGTGAGCGAAGCATTGCAGCAGAAACACTGAAGATATAGTTGTGGACTTTTTAAAAGACGAATCTTCTTATCTGCCGCCTCCAGCGTCTTGCATGATGGGTAGAGACTATTAAACGAAACCCGTTTATACGAAAAAATTCCTTTAAAGTCGTTTAACTACTGCAGGCTTTTTTTTTGTTTAATTTTAATCTTTTTTGTTTAATTTTTTTTTTTTTTTTGGGGTGGTAGGGGGGGAAGACGGGTTCGTAAATTTAACTTGATGATTATTTAGGTAATTGCTTGTGGTATTTTTTTTTTTCGTCCCAGAATCTTTTGCATGAAAGCGTTTTTTTTCTTCTAAAATTCCTTTTTAATGCTCTTAGTATATAATATGAATTTCATTTAATGTTTCAGAACTGTATTCGCTGTGTTTTTTTTTTTTTTTTCTTTGTCCAAGAATGTTTTGCATGTAAGCATTTTTTTCTTCTAAAATTTTAGAACTGTGTATTCGCAAAGTAAAGGTACTTAATTTTTTTGCATTATTTTGATGATGAAAAGTATATATATGTATATATATATATATATATATATATATATATATATATATAGATATATATCTATATATATATATATATATATTACATATGCGTGTGTATGTGTGTGTGTGCGTGTGTATTCATCGAAAAATCAGAAACACAACTCACATAACGTAAAAGAAGACGGCGTTCATACATTGCAAGATAAATCCGAAGATCATTTCAATTTGCAGTATTCAGTTTCTAATCATAAACGCGGCCTCAACTGACAGATAGGTCCTTGAAGAACTGACCTCAAGCAATAAATAATCTTTTTTAAAAAGGGATAATTACGAAAGCATGACTCAGACCGAGGCAGAGGAGGGCGTTGATGAATGAGAGAGAGGTGGCGGCGGTGGAAGGAACTCGGCTGAACGCGTTTTTGTTTGTTTGTTTTGATGTGTGTTTGTGTTGAGTCATTTTCCTCTCACAAACCGAGATCAGTTTTTCTTTGCTTCTTCCTACACTGTGTGATTCTTGGCACTCTCCCGCTCCACTGCTCATTTCACAACGTTTCACTGTGGCACTCCTCATTTCACTGCGCTTCACTGTGGCAACTCCTCATTTCACTATGCTTCACTGCGGCACTCCTCATTTCACTGCGCTTCACTGTGGCAACTCCTCATTTCACTATGCTTCACTGCGGCACTCCTCATTTCACAGTGCTTCACTGCGGCACTCCTCATTTCACTGCGCTTCACTGCGGCACTCCTTATTTCACAGTGCTTCACTGCGGCACTCCTCATT
Source organism: Macrobrachium nipponense (assembly GCF_015104395.2). Taxonomy (NCBI): domain Eukaryota; kingdom Metazoa; phylum Arthropoda; class Malacostraca; order Decapoda; family Palaemonidae; genus Macrobrachium; species Macrobrachium nipponense. The sequence goes on along the minus strand of NC_061092.1, from coordinate 4,818,670 downwards.
TCACTGCGCTTCACTGTGGCAACTCCTCATTTCTATTGCTTCCACTGCGGCACTCCCTCTATTTCACTGCGCTTCCTGTGGCAACTCCTCATTTCACTATGCTTCACTGCGGCACTCCTCATTTCACTGCGCTTCACTGTGGCAACTCCTCATTTCACTGCGCTTCACTGTGGCACTACTCCTTATTTTCATCATTTTCACTGCGCTTCACTGTGGCACTCCTTATTTCACTACGCTTCACTGTGGCACTCATCATTTCACTGCGCTTCACTGTGGCACTCATCATTTCACTGTGCTTCACTCTGGCACTAGAACCTGGAATCACCTGTCACTGTGGCTTCACTCTGGCACTCTAATTTCACTGTGCTTCACTCTTGGCACTCTTTTCCATTTCACTGTGGCTTCATGTGGCACTGCTCATTTCACTGTGCTTCACTGTGGCACTCCTTATTTCACACCTACGCTTTCACTCTGCACTCCAACCTCATTTCACTGTGCTTCACTGTGGCTTCTGTTTCAACTATTTCACTACGCTCACTCTGGCACTCCTCATTTCACTGTGCCTTCCACTCTGGCACTAGCCAAATCATTTCACTATGCTTCACTGCGGCACTCCTCATTTCACTGCGCTTCACTGTGGCAACTCCTCATTTCACTGCGCTTCACTGTGGCAACTCCTCATTTCACTGCGCTTCACTGTGGCACTCCTTATTTCACTACGCTTCACTGTGGCACTCCTCATTTCACTGTGCTTCACTCTGGCACTCCTTATTTCACTGTGCTTCACTCTGGCACTCCTCATTTCACTGTGCTTCACTCTGGCACTCCTTATTTCACTACGCTTCACTGTGGCACTCCTCATTTCACTGTGCTTCACTGTGGCACTCCTTATTTCACTACCTCACGTCTGGCACTCCTCATTTCACTGTGCTTCACTCTGGCACTCCTATTTCATTTCACTGTGCTCCTCATTTCACTGTGCACTACTCCATTTCACTACGCTTCACTGTGGCACTCCTCATTTCACTGCGTGCTTCACTGTGGCACTCCTCATTTCACTACGCTTCACTGTGGCACTCCTCATTTCACTGCGCTTCACTGTGGCACTCCTCATTTCACTGTGCTTCACTGTGGCACTGCGCACTCCTCATTTGTTCACTGTGCTTCACTGTGGCTCCTTATTTGCACTACTTCACTGTGGCACTCCTCATTTCACTGCGCTTCACTGTGGCACTCCTCATTTCACTGCGCTTCACTGTGGCACTCCTCATTTCACTGCGCTTCACTGTGGCACTCCTCATTTCACAGCGCTCACGTGGCACTTTCCCTATTTCACTACGCTTACTCCTCATTGCTTCACTGTGGCACTTCCTCAGGCACTCCTCATTTCACTACGCTTCACTGCGGCACTCCTCATTTCACAGCGCTTCACTGCGGCACTCCTCATTTCACTATGCTTCACTGTCGTATTCCCCATTTCACTGCACTTTACCGGGGCACCCCTTCACTTCACCACACTTCTCTATGGCCTCCCCCTTCACCATGGCACTCCCCCACTTTGCGCTTCACTGTGGCACTCTCACATTTCACCATTGCCCACTTCCACTTCACCGTGGCCCTAGGCCACTTCATTTCAGTCCACCTTTTTGGTGGGATGGAAAATCTCAAACAAACTGAACAGTGAACATTTTCCTCCTCCTCCTGTCTCCTCCTCCTCCTCCTCCTCCTCCTCCTCCTCCTCCTACCACTGGTCCATGTCCTCCTGCTGCATTTCCTACTCCTCCAGGTGGGGCCGAAGGGCTCGAGAGATCAGGAGGGGGGAGAGATAAGTAAGGAAGGGCAAGGCTCCTTGTGAGCTGAAGAATGGCTCTGATTGTACTTGGCTTTCTCCAGAGGACTCAGGTGCAGAGGGAACTGTCGGTGATGAAGATTCTCAGATAACTCGAGGAGGGAAAAAAATGGTTTCTTTGACAAATCCTTAGTGGCATTAGGGGCATGTTTAGTGTTTAGATAAGAAGTTGTGCTGCAGGTGCTCAGAGAGAAAGAGAGAGAGAGAGAGAGAGAAGAGAGAGAGAGAGAGAGAGAGAGAGAGAGAGAGAGCGTTGTGATTTTCAGATAGCATTCAATTGCAGAATGGGTTCTTTGACAAATACTTAGTGGCATCAGAAACATGTTTAATGTTTATAGATAAGACGTTGCAGGTGCTGAGAGAGAGAGAGAGAGAGAGAGAGAGAGAGAGAGAGAGAGAGAGAGAGAGAGAGCATTAGGGTTTAAAAGCATCTCAGATTTAACAGGTGGGGGAAAAGGAGATATTCACTACGAGTACCGGAATTTGTGATATATATTATTTCTACTACAAGTTTGTGTTTATGAGGAGACGTATAAGTCCATAAACTTCTCATATTTATTTACATATTAATTTATATCATTTACGCATTTATTTATTTATTTACTTTAGATGTTACAGTTGTTAGAATACCTGTGTTATGTACCCATCCCGCAATCCCTCTAGATATGTGTGTATGTATATATATATATATATATATATATATATATATATATATATATATATATATATTATATACAGATAGATAGGTAAATATGCACGCATTCTGTGTATAAAAAAATCTGAACATTTAGCAATTTCATTCTCATACGTTAAAATAAAACAAATCAGTTGAAATGACCAAAAAAAAAAAAAAAAAAAAAAAAAAAAAAAGAGGAATTAGATCAGTTGCACTCACATCCTGAAGAGAACGAATCAATCAGTCCCCCCCAAAAAAAAAGAAAAATCAAAACAAAACAGAAGAACATCGAAATTCCCCTCGGATTCTCTGATCTAGAAAAAAAAAAATCTCTCACGAAGAACCTTCTCTCCAAACAGATAGAATTGCAGAGAGGAAAAGAGATGCGTACACAGCTGGGCAGAAGCTCTCGAGACCCCAAATACAAGTTAAATGAAGGTTCCTTAATCGTCGGGAAATCAGCTACTGGTCAATGTGGATGGATGGGAGTTCCGGAAGGGGGTTTGGGGTGGAGTGGGCTCGAAAAATGGATTGTCAGCATGACCGTAATGCGATATTAACGTCGAGTCTCGGGGTTTTTTTGGGTTGTAGTACAAAGGGTTGGCTGTAGCGCCCTTTTTGGGAAGTTTGTATTTGCTTTTGGGGGGGGGGGGGGTTAGGTTGGAGGGTGGAGTTTTGGGAGGGATGTATGACTGATATTGGTTTTTTTTTTTTTTTTTAAGTGGCTGTAATACGCAGTTGGTTTGCAGATTTTTAGATTTTTATTTGTTTATCGACTTTTTTTATTTTCTATGAAGTGTAAATCTTTGAGTTTTGTCAACCCTCTGTATTTTTGTTCTTGAAGTTTTTTTACATGTAGTGGACTGATTTTTTATAAATCCAGTGGACTAAATATTATATATTCTTTAATTCAGATATATCGATTGATTTGCACTTTCCTTCAAAAGAAAATTAAATGTAGTGATTTATTAATGGCATATTTATTAATTTTCTGTTGGCAATGATATACAGCACATATTTATATTACATATATAATATACACGATATAAGATATATATATATATAGATATTATATGTATATGTATTATATATATATATAGAGAGAGAGAGAGAGAGAGAGAGAGAGAGAGAGAGAGAGAGAGAAGAGGAGGATACGTATTACTGTCGTCAATAAGTACCCTTGTCACATGGATATCCTTTAGTGCGCGTTTGACCCATTCTGCCTTAAATAATTGCTCTATCATAAGGACGTGTGAATTAAAACAAACAGCTGACTCACTCTCTCTCTCTCTCTCTCTTCAAGGGATCGTAGGGTGGTTGGGTTAATGTTCCTGTTAATCCTTCGTTAATCCACTGGGAGGATTAACGAGCGAGCGAATCAGGTAACAGAGTCCCTTGATCGTCACCTCGTTGTTCACACTTTGTCCTTAATGCCTTATTTTTTTTTTTTAAACTAACGCCTCCTTTGTCCTTGCCATCTTTGTCAGTCACCCTGCGTCCTTTGAGTCACCTTCTCTAATTGTCTTTCTTATGTTGCTGCGTTTGTCCTTTTTACGATTTATTTATTTATTTTTTTAATCTGTCGCTCTTTCTGTACATCTGCTTTTCTCTCTCTCTCTCTCTCTCTCTCTCTCTCTCTCTCTCTCTCTCTCTCTCTCTATGCAGCATTTTCCCTTGTGTCCTGTTGCTTGGTTTGTCCTTTTATTCTTTGTTCTTCTGTCTCGTAACATCTTTGTACTTGTACGTAGTTCTGTGCTGTCGATCTTTTTATTTATTTATTTATTTATTTTATTTTATTTATTTATTTTTTTGGGGTCTTGTCGTACTTGGTCCAGTTTCCTTTTTCCTGATTGTACTTTTGTCCGTATTGCCGTTTTCTTATTTCCATGTTTAATGGGTTCTTCATCAATATCATTATCCTCTTATTTTGTTCCTTACATTTTATTTTATCAAATTTTTTTTTTTTTACCTCAGCAAATTTATCATTATCCTCTTATTTTGTCCCGTATATTGTGTCTATTTATCGATTTATTTATTTTTTCTTTACCTCAGTAAATTTCTCAAGTCGATGATCTAATTATTGTAGTTTTATTTTTTCGTAATATTCTTTTGCTGTCAAACGTGGAAGGGATTCCATGCTTTGGTATGATTCACTACTCTTTTTATTTAAGTGAATTTGTATTTTTAATCGAAAACTTTTTTTTTTCTTTTTAAGATATTGGTCTCATTTTGTACGTGATTTCTTTCTGTAGTAACCTACCTACCTTTGTGTTGTTTTTTTTTTTTTTTTTTTGGAGATTATAACTAAGGGCATTATTTCGATCTATGGTCCTCTTCAGTCTATGACAGTTCCTTTGTCTAACAACGTCAATTGTTTTAATTCTCCCCCCGGCATTTTCTGTCTATGACATCCCTCTTCCTTTTCTCTATGTATTTTGATAGGTTTTACAGACGTTGCTTCGATGATTTTAACAACAGACTTACGTATCCTTTTCCTTTCCATCCTTACAGGTACGTAAAGGACTGGCCAAGAAGTCCTTAGAAGCCGTCAACCGATGGGCGGAGCGCCTGCATCGCGTCTCCCCCTTACACCTTCGGCATGACCTGGCGGTGTGGCTGACGAAGTCGGATCTCGGGGGCCCCTCTGGCTACGCACCCGTGTCAGGGGTGTGCCAGCCTTCGAGGTCCTGCACGCTGAACAGGGACGAAGGGCTGACCTCCGCTTTCATCATCGCTCACGAGATGGGTCACGTGTAAGTAGAGATTTTGGCTAATTTTTGGGGTATTGAATTTGTAGCTTTGTTCAGAAGAAATTGTTTTATGCTCATTTGTTTGGTACACACACACACACACACACACACACACACACACACACACACACACACTATCTGGAGCTATCTTTCCAGTTACTGAATAGTAGCTATTAACCATTTGTTCCTCAGTTCTTTTTTTTTTCTTTCTTTCTTTTACAACGAAAATTGATGTTATATTTCAGTAACTTGTAAAAGTTATCTTAACCAACAAAGATTGATTGCAATTTGAAATTTATTTCTCAGCGGCCTTTCATTGTTATTTTATTTGAGATTTTGTGGAATGACAATAATTTATTGAACCGCAGTGACCTGGAAGTAAGTTTTTGACATGTGTGAACCCCTGTAGATTTAGGTGCCAATGGGAAGGCTATAACTAACTGGTCAACATTGAAGCTTTAAACAGCGACCCGTTTCTCTGTTATAAAGGGACATTTTCATAATTATTAACTCTATAATGTTTTAGTGCCAGTTGGGATTTCGTTGTCCACGTGCTTAAACCTCGGTATTTGAATCATCAACCATAATCCTTTATCAATGAGCGTTTTGTTTTTTGGTTTATTTAGTATTTGAAGCATCATCTACCTAAATCCTTTGTCAGTGAGTGTTTGGTTTCCTTATCTGTGAGGCAATTTGATGACCGAATACCTCCTTGGAACTTGAGGTGTTTCCCCTCTGAGTACCGGGATGAGGATGGTAGCTATTCTCTTTCCAAGAAATTCGGTGAAGAAGAGTGTTCTCGATGAATATAAACATTCTGGAGTTTTTATGTTTTTATTAATAAAATATGTTATGCTTGCTTGACTTGGTTGAAGAGTGGCAAATTACCTTTGTTTTTGAGACACCACTAATTTAGTTAGCGCATCAACTCAGACTTTTGGTATACTGCCCTCATTATGCCCCATGCCCCATTGCACCTTGACCCAGTTTGCCAAGGCTGGTTTCAAGTAGTGTTTGGTTTTATAGAAGGGAGAATCAATATATATATATATATATATACATATATATATATATATATATATATATATATATATATATGATTGTATGTATGCAGTAAACGTATTCAGCATTCCCTGTTCGTGACATTTGGACATCCTTTTGCATAATAATGGAGGAAGGAATCTCTGAATAAAACTAAACCTCGTCAAGCAAGACAGCCAAAAAATTAAATATTGAGAATAAACTACAACCAAAAAAATAAAAAAATATTCACGAAACCTAACCCTGTAACCAAGCGACTTTGAGATGACATGCAACAGACCGCCTCCATATATCACTCGCCATTTTGGAAAGGTCAGTGGAGAAGTTGGTATCAAAATTAACGAGAAGATTTTGACTGATTGTGCAGCAGGTGTAAGGAGACAAGAGGGAGGAGGAGGAGGAGGGGGGTGTGAGAAGAGTAATGAAGATTAGAACTTAACGAGATAATCTTTAAATTGCTTCGAGGAAAAACAAGAGTTCTTCGTCTTAGTTTGTTCCGCATTTTTTTTTTTTTTGTGGGGGGGGGCGAATAATTGCTTTTGGAAAGTTAGCGCAGCCTTTAAAGGGAATACGAATGAATGCGTTCTTTTCTTACAAAGTTTATTATTATTATTAATAGTGTTGTTGTTGTTATTGTTGCCTTTGGTTCAACTTGACTCACTCTGCAGAATTAAGGAAATGGATTAAAACGGGTACGAAAATTGAGGTAAACTTAAGTTAAATTTTCTAATCCGTTTTAGTACCAAAAAGATGCAAAGATATGTTTAAAGGAGTTAGTTTTACACTATATATATAAATATATAATATATAAATATAGATATATATATATAAATATATAGATATATATATATATATAATATATATAATATATATATATATTATATTTATATATATTAATTAATTTATCTATATGATGTTATATTATGCATAATTATATAAATATTATATAATGATATATTTTATATAGTGTATACTCAATTGCGTTAATAAAGTTTCTTTGCATCTGTTATATATAAAGTCACTTATAATTGTATATATACAGTCATAGAGTATATCCTCCATCTAGAAACATCCAAAATCCAATATACTGTAATTGGCATCCATATTGCCAGCCAAAAAAAAAAAATATGAAAAGGAATTTTAGATCGAACCACAGATATAGGTCATCCATTGAAGTGTGTGTGTGTGTGTGTGTGTGTGTGTGTGTGTTTTTTGCGCGCATGCGCTCCGGTTGTTTCCTCTAATCTGCGCGTTATAATTATGCCCGTCCAGATGCCCATAATCCCCAGAAGTCATTAAGAGGGCATCGCTGCTCGTAAAAAGTTAATAATCGAGCTCTGCGAGAATTGCACAATATCCTCATTTCCTGTCAATTCGAACTCAACGATTTGGTGAGATCGGAGTTCAGTTGAACAGCCAGCTGGTCCCGAGAACAGGCAGCTGGTGTGGTCTTTTGAGGGGGGTGGGGGAGGGGGGACGCCTGGGCCTGGCCGAGGAGCTCTAGGATTCGTTCTAAGTGCCCCTGGGGGCAATATCCTTTCAGGGGTATCTGCGGATATGGGTATTCAGGAGTATTTTTTTTTTTCTTATCCTTTTGAAGCGAGATAATTTTTTTTCTTTTTTTTGCTTTGCTTAAGTCATGTGATAGGATTAAGGCGGTCCGTTTATCTCTCTCTCTCTCTCTCTCTCTCTCTCTCTCATTTATTTAATTACTTTCTTTCCTTTTATCGCTCTCCAACTTTTTTTCAGTTTAACATTCATTTCTTTCGTATTATTTCATTAGTCTCTCTCTCTCTCTCTCTCTCTCTCTCTCTCTCTCTCTCTCTCTCTCTCTCTCTCCCTAATTTCTTCACTTTCGAGAGATCCTGGGTTCAACCCTCACCAAGGACAGAACAATAGGGGCCGATTTCCATTTAATTAATTGTTCTGTTGACCTAGAACGATATATATATATATATATATATATATATATATATATATATATATATATATAATATATATATATATATAATAGAGAGAGAGAGAGAGAGAGATGAGAGAGAGAGAGAGAGAGAGAGAGAGAGAGAGAGAATTAACACCTTGGTGTAGGGTCAGTGCTCTGTCAAAATATTTCGGAATATGTAAATACAAAATGGTGGGATGATCTCGTCGAGGTAGACTCACTCTATGGGAGTGAGACCATTCTCTCTCTCTCTCTCTCTCTCTCTCTCTCTCTCTCGTCCGACAAAACATGCCAGTAGTCACGTTAGACAGACCGCCATCGGTTCATATCTTAGAGGGTCCTCAGGGTTTCGCCCTGGTGGTCATGGGGGCATGAGTCATGCCCATGACCGTGCCCCTGGGCATGGGGCGTCTCGGAGGATAGTACGGGATAGGGGGTGGGGGTAAGGGCCTTAATGTTATCGGGAATTCACGTTCGTAGAATAACGGACGTGAGTCGCTGCCAGTCAGTCAGGCGCTGTGCATGACGTGATTGGGTCAAGGGTATTGATGGCATTCCTGGGCACATTACGCTTGTGATGTAATGGTTTAGCGGAGATTTACAAGGAGTTACGAGGATTAGGATATCCCAAAGATATATTCAAGTCCATCCTAAGAGGAGGCATCGTGTGATCACTTATCTGTAGGAGCATGTTTTACTGTTCACTCACAGTGTTCTAACGATTTTGTCTAGCTTTCTTTTAAACTCTTCCCCACTGAGAGAGAGAGGGAGAGAGAGAGAGAGAGAGAGAGAGAGAGAGAGAGAGAGAGAGAGAGAGAGAGAGAGAGCGCAATATGACGTAAAAACAATAAGGACAAATTTAGATTTACCAAACGAAATGAGAAATTGCGCGCGTAGAATATGCAGCAAAGGATAAAAAGATAACAAATGGATGAGAGAGAGAGAGAGAGAGAGAGAGAGAGAGAGAGAGAGAGAGAGAGAGAGAGAATCCACAAAAAGAGAGAGAGAGAGAGAGAGAGAGAGAGAGAGAGAGAGAGAGAGATCTTAATGAATATGGTGTGTATGTTTTGTGTGGGTTTACAAGTAGCGCCGCCATTGCTCTTTCAATGGACATGATTATGACGCGTCTGAGGAGAGAGATGTTATTGACCTTCTCCGAATCAAGTTACGATGAAGAAGGAAGAATTCTTTTGGGTTTTATTTTAATAAAGAAAAAAATTCTTTGTTTAAACTATCGATCCTTAAATATTCATTAATTTTTTTAATATAATATCATTAATGATCCTTTTGATGTTTTGTTTAAATTCAAGTTACGCCGAAGAAGGAAGACTTTTTAAAATTTTATTTTAATAAAGAATTTGTTTCTTTTTTAACTTTCGATCCTTAAATATTAATTCATTTATTAGTGATCCTTTTGATGCTTTGTTTAAATTCAAGTTACGCCAAAGAAGGAAGAATATTTTTTTTTTAGGTTTATTTAAAAAAAATACTTTTGTTTTGTTTAAGTTTCGATCTTGAGAAATTAATTAATTTTTTGAATATTTTATTAGTGATCCTGTTGATGTTTTGTTTAAATTCAAGCTACGCCAAAGGAGGAAGGCTTTTTTTATTTATTAAAAAAAATAGTTTTGGTGAACTTTCGATCCTTAGATATTGATTTGACTGCCGTTAAATTTTAAATATTATTTCATTTGGGAACCTTTTAATACTTTGTTCCAGTCTCGAACCTTCTATTTCATTTAATATTCGCTGTTTATCTTCCCCTTTCTTTGGTCTTCTATCCTGTTGTGTTTTTTTATGTTTATTCCAGTTCCTATTTCGTTTCTAATTACATCTCCGTCTTTATCCTCAAGCGTTTATTAACACTAAATAAATTTGCAAATTACCGTGATTGAATCATCTTTAATTAGCAAAACACATACAGTTTATGTGATTTATTTTACAGTGACAGAAAACACATACTTGCCATTACTTAAAAGTACGGTCTCAGCATTCATGATTTCGTAATCTAAAATGTCATTATATTCTCTTGTTATTTTTAATGACCTACGAAGACAGTAACCATATATAATTTTAAGAATTGAAGCCACACCGTTCCTCTAATTTAAGCGCCTGTTGATTAATTCTTACTGACATTGAAGATACAGCAATTCATGCATATTACATAATCATTATATCAGCACGGGCTCTTGTTTGAAAGAAACCCATAACGGAGATAATACCGGGAAATTTAAAAGTGGGAATCAATCAAAATAAGTTAAGACAGTCCCCAAATTCCTATTCGTCCCTGTTTGGATTCCTTCTTCTGCTGCGCATGCGCCCGGAGGCTCCAAAAATACGTAAATTACTAAGAAAAAGACTACAAGCTTTCGCAGAAGGGAACAGGAGTCCCTATATAAGGACCTTGATTGTGGTGTCCGCATGAGGGCGTCTTCATATGGTCATATCGAGTACGAGATTGGCGGCCTCTTGTAGGGCGTCGTCTCTCGGGCGTTTCTCGTTGTTGCCAGCTTTATTGTTTTCGTGATCAGAGGCGTTTCCCTGACTTTTTCTCCTTTAAAGGAACACTTTCTTGGGCCACCGTGGTGGTTCTGGCCGGTTTATTCGAAGATAGATTTATAGATCAACGGACTGCGTAAATGATTTATGCAAATTGAGTTACTGAGTTATGATTTTAATTTATGATTTTTTTTTCACGTGGTAGCAATGTTAGTAAAAATCTCCACCCACCACTTTTATCCGGGCTTGAAACAGACTTAAGCTGTTATTAAAATGGAAAAAAGGAAAGATGTTTATGAAACCATATTTTCACTTTTTTTTTTTTTTTTTTAAACGACGGACATTTGCTATTGGCATTTGTAGTCACGAATTTTACTATTCACATTTGCTAGTCAGCAATTAGCCTGCATACATCAAGTATACTTTCCATATCTCCCCCCACCCACAGGGGGTATTCCTCCCCACCCACAGAGGCTATCCAAAGTATAGTTGGCTGTCCGCTAGGCGCATAGTTCATCAGTGCTAAGGTAAACAGGTGCACAGTATATTTGGGAGAATGTGGTGAGACCTGTCTTTCTTCGCCCAGTACTCGAACCCAGTCCCTGCTGGTTGTTAGGAGAGTTTCTCTCTCTCTCTCTCTCTCTTCTCTCTCTCTCTCTCTCTCTCTCTCTCTCTCTAGTGTGTTTTCAGATTACTTGGTAAACTCTCTCTGTTTCTCTTTTCAGTATATTTTTAGGATATTTGGTAAATCTCTCTCTCTCTCTCTCTCTCTCTCTCTCTCTCTCTCTCTCTCTCTCTCTCTCTCTCTCTCTCTAGTATGTTTTCAGACTACTTGGTAAACATACTAACAGACAGACAGACGCAGAAATACACAGACAGACGCAGAAACACTTATATGCTAACACTATACATATATATGTATATATATATATATATATATATATATATATATATATATATATATGTGAGCATATAAGTGTTTCTGCGTCTGTCTGTGTATTTGTGCGCCATCTTATTTATCTGTCGCCTAAAACAGGCAGCGGAAGTTCGCCCGCGACAACATCTGGTCGGACCCTGACTGGACTGACTGACTATACGATACCTTCCCACTCACGCCTTCCGTAGAATGACGCCCTCCCTCCCTCCCTTTCCCGTCACCCCTTGAGTGGTCTATTTCCTATCTGTGTCTTGAGAGCGCCTTCCGACTATCTCCCTGTACTGGGAGATAGGAGAAAGGAGAGATAAGAGAAATGGGAGGAGAAGCGGTACTTTCGTTTCTCTGTTTGTATCAACTTTTCGTTTATTTCTGCTTCTTGAGTCGTTGGTGACTCTCTGGCACTCGAAGCTGATGTTGGGTTCCTAGAGTTTTGCTAGTGTGTGTTGTGTGTGTGTGGGTTTGTGTGCGTTTGTGTATTTTTGTGTGTTTGTTTATGTTGCGTGTGTGTTCGTGTGTGTGCTTAGAGATGAATGAAACATAAAAAACCGCTAAAAGCAAGTTATGTTTATCTTGGTAATGGTGATTATATATATAATATATATATATATATATAATATATATAATTTATTAAATATATATATATATATATATATATATAATAAAATATTAAAAATATATATTATATCATATAATTATTAGTATATATATGTGTGTTGTTAACTCATTAAATGTATTTCCTACTTTATGAGGTATGGAGAATATATTTTTAAAATAATGAGTTGAAAATACGCAACAAATCTCCGTTACAAAAACATACATAACCCTCTTTCGACAGAAAATGAAAATCTGTCGACAAAAACAGAACCACGAAAAAAAGTCGGTCGACAAAAACAGAACCACGTAAAAAAAACTGTCGACAAAAACACAAACACAAAAATATCTGTCGACAAAAACACAAACACAAAAATATCTGTCGACAAAGAAAGCCAGCCGGTTAAGAAAAAAAAAATAAATGAAATGATCGAAACGCCCAAAGTTTGTCTTGTTAAAAGGAGACAGGACCCAGCGCCAGCCTGGACCCAAATGATGTTTGGGGGAACCTTAGTAGAGGAGAAGTATAAGTAGCTCTCAGGAGGTGTTGATGGAAAGTTCATAAAAGTCGCCTCTTATGTAAACATTTACAATTTGGTCGAGACTGGCTTTTATATGGAAGGTTTTTTTTTTTTTTTTTCTTTTCTTTTCTTTTCTTTTTTTTTTTTTTTTTTTTTTTTTTGAGATAGCCTTTTGTCTGTAGAGTTGATGTTAGTGGCGAGGTTTTCCTCTATAGATTTATATACTCATTCATTCATTTACTTTTATGATTTATTGTTTATGAAATTATTCATTCGGTTTTTCAAGTGTTTATTTGTTCGTATATACATGCTTGATTTTCATTTTATAATGGAAACATTGTGTTGTTAATTTTTAGAAAGTATGTATATAAGGTTAATTTAAACAGTCCGTTTATTATTTTTATTATAGTATATAAAGTCATTTTCCTATCGTTTCGTATTTATAATATGCCATATACATATACCAAGTGTCGCACTGCATTTCGTGTTTGAAGAATTTATGGTACTGAGAGTAAGACTATCTGGAGTATTCATTTTGTTGGTTATTATTATTCTTATTATTATTATTATTATTATTATTATTATTATTATTATATTATTATTATTATTATTATTGTTGTTGTTGTTGTTGTTGTTGTTGTTGTCCTGATAAGCCCGTGACTTCGTAAGAGTTTTAGATGTTGATGTTGAATTTTTTTTTCTTTTTTTTAGAAAACAAAATACTCTGAGTATTAATCACAGGCTGAAAAATATACGCACGCCTGGCGTCGGTTTTTTTTTTCGTTAACTTTATCGGAAATGTACAGTAGCTTGGCGTCGGCTTACACTTAACTTTGGCGAAATCGTCTTTTGTATAAAAAAAAAAATGCAAATGATAGGGCTTACACAAGCGACGTGTGCTGTCAAACTCGCTGACGTATTATTAACTTTTTCTTAAGGACACGATTTTCCAAATATGGATGTCTTGATTTTCTGTTACTTGTCGGGTTTTTTTTTTTTTGGGGGGGGGGGAAGGGGCTGGTTGGGGGCGTCCGTAGGGGAGGGGGATGAGTATGGAATTATAAAAAGATAGAATTGACACACTGCTCACTTTCCATTTAACCTGCAACCACAGATTACAAATGCTTTTGTATATATAGGCTCAATTAATGGCATTCCTAAGCCCAGGTGTATGTGATTTGTCCATGATATGAATGCAACGTTGAAAATATATAAAAATCTACAAAATTTAAGATCGAAAAGATATTTTGATGTTAAACACCAACCAATATTTATTGTTGTTGACTTGTTAGCTTTCCTGATTCGAAAGTATAAGGAGAAAGCCACAAGATTATTTAGCTGCTGTTAAATTACCTTAAAATTTTGCCATAGAATTTCTGCTGAAATATGACAGTCCTACAGTTTTTATTTTATTTATTTTTATTTATATAAACCGCCCAAAATTTTTCAGGAATATAGCATTGGTTGCGTTTGGCAAAGTAATCATGAATCTATATGCATATGGAGAAATTTACTTTTGATCAATGATTATAAGTTTTCAGTTGATCCTTGATTGATAACGCTAACAGGTTGATGTATATACAATATATATATATATATATATATATATATATATATATATATATATATATATATATATTTGTGTGTGTGTGTGTGTTTATCATATACATATATATATATATATATATATATATATATATATATATATATATATATATATATATATATAAAAGTCGTTCTGCTTTGGAATATTGCAAGCAATTTTAGTACTTCGTAGCGTAATACAGTAGATTTTAAAAATGTGGCCCAATAAAGATAATCTTTTCAAAGTAGTAAGATATATGGTATTACTGCGCCTAACTCACAAAAGGTACCTCGCTACCTTTAACGTATCTTTGTCATTACGCTCCGCACATGGCCAGATCTCCAGCTGCCTCTGTTCGGCTGAATGTCACTCGTTCGTCCAACATTTTGTCTGGTGTCGTCAAAAGTTACAAATTGTTCCCGAGTTAACTCGTTTGACTGCCGTTATAGCAATGCCTTGGGGAGAGAGAGAGAGAGAGAGAGAGAGAGAGAGAGAGAGAGAGAGAGAGAGAGAGAGAGGGTCTGACGTTCCCTTTGCATGATGGATCTTGGCGTAATGGTCAGATAAAGCTGTCCTGTTTATACTTAGTTAACATTTGGACCAATCACTGAAGCTTTCTCCTCCTCCTCCTCCTCCTCCTCCCCAGGCATTTTGTGGGTCATTCCTCGTTGAGTGAGGATACTCGTGTAACAGTTTTGTTGAGTAAACTAAAATGAGGCACTAGTGCTTTGGTTGTTTATGGGACTAGTGCTATAAAGTAGATTCACATCAGCCATGCATGTGATGTCTCTAGGCCCGTCCCTTACGACGCTCCTGATTGGCTGTTGATAAGCCAGTCACAGGGCTGGAAACTCTCGGTCTCTCTCTCAAGAGTTCACACAGGGGGGATGTATGTTCCACCCCTCTCCTGATGGATACTTTTGAAAGACTTATCTCTTAGGAGATGTGGAACATATATCCTGCCTATGTGAACTCTTGAGAAAGAGACTGAGAGTTTCCAGCCCTGTGACTGGCTTATCAACAGCCAATCAGGAGCTTCGTAAGGGACTGGCCTAGACATCAGAATCACGGTTGATGTGAATCTACTAAAGTAGCATTATTGTCCTATTGATGCTACAAGGCTTTGCATGTTGATGGTTTCAAAACTTTATACGTTGATGGACAGCTTTACTTGATGTGTGCGTTTCACGTTTGGAAGTGGGATGAATATCCAGCTTAAATGTGGCCTTAATGGAAATAACGAATAATTACTTATTCATTCTTGGTAAAATATAAACAGATATAAAATTCAACGTGTCCATTATATAATGTCAATAATAAGTAATTGCTTTTTTTATTCCTGGTAAAATATAAAGAAAAGCTATTGAAGTTCACAATATCAGCCATTTTATGAGATTCCCCAGTACCAGCAGACATATAGGAAAGAACTCCTTATTTCACCGATTTCTAAAAAAAAAAAAAGAAGAAGAAGAAGAAGAAGAAGAAGAAGAAGAAGAAGAAGAAGAAGAAGAAGAAGAAGGCAATACACGCATGCGCGTTTGTATGAAGAAAAAAAAACTGACTATTTTCTTCCCCGGAATTTCGACCTCTGGAACGCCCGAGGACTGGCAATTAAAGCAGCAGCCAATCTTTACAACCTTAACCATTTACGGAGGTCTGTGGATGTCGTGTTGTGACGCTCCTGGAATTATCTCCGTGTTGGCTTCATAATGAGCTAAATTGCCCCCTACGCCAGTAGCGGAATCATTTCTCAAAATGCATTCCCCCCCCCCCCCCCCCTCATTTTTATTTTCCTGTAATAGAAAACTATTGCTTTGGTTATTTTTCTCTGTCTGTCCGCACTTTTTCTGTCCGCCCTCAGATCTTCAAAACTGCTGAGACTAGAGGGCTGCAAATTGGTATGTTGATCATCCACCCTCCAGTCATCAAACATACCAAATTGCAGCCCTTTAGCTTCAGTAGATTTTATTTTATTTGAGGTTAAGGTTAGCCATAATCGTACGTCTATGTTGAATGTTCTCTTCGAATGTGCTTGTGCCTTTTGTCTTGTAAAACTCACAAAAGCGTAGTGTGTTACGTATTATTGTAATTGGCTCTCCTGCCAAAGGTATCTTTCGGAGAAATATATGTTTGCCAATTTGTCTTGAGGTGGATGAAGCGTTTCATTGCCTTTCCGAAGTGTATACACTCGCCGAGCTTTGCAGAGTTATCACAGCTGCCTAAATTAAAATTTATGGTGGGAGATAATATTCTTTAACAAATTAACTCTCAAGAGTTTATGAAGAACGTAACTTTAAAGATGACATGCTTGACGTTAAAGCTATTATTATTGTTAATTTATCTGCAGTTGGCATGCAACTTGGCAGAAGTAAGATTCCACCAATAAGAGAAACACAGTAGAAAGAAGGTATTTTATGTGCTCTTTCACACTTAGGTTGCTTTATGACGAGTTTTTGCTTATTTTCCGGGTTATGGCTTGACCTCGATGGATCCATAGAGCGTCATTGTGTTTTTGCGTGTCAGTGAAAAATTAGGACTGACAAAAAAAAAAAAAGTATTTCCAGAATATAAAGAAGTATATTTCGTGTTTACCTTCAGGTTTAGCAATAGCGTCAGTGAAAATCAGTTCGCAGGCAATGATGAATAATATTTTTTTGCATATTTTCCAGGTTAGATCTTAACCTCAATGAAAACAAGATTCCAGGCTTTAAAAATTTACATTCATAGCTTATTTTCCAGGCCACGTCTCGCCCTCATTGGAAACAAGATTCCAGGCTTTAAAAATTTACATTCATAGCTTATTTTCCCGGTCAAGTATCGCCCTCAATGGAATGGAAACATGATTCCAGGCTTTAAAGATTTACATTCTTTGCTTATTTTCCAGGTCAGGACTCGGCCTCAATGAAAAGAAGATTCCAGACCTTTAAACATTTACATTCATAGCTTATTTTCCAGGTCAGGACTCTCCCTCAATAAAAACAAGATTCCAGACCTTTAAAAATTTACATTCATAGCTTATTTTCCAGGTCAAGTCTCGCCCTCAGTGAAAACAAGATTCCAGAACTTTAAAGCTTCCCATTCTTTGCTCATTTTATAGTTTAGGTCTCAGTCACGATGGAAATAAGATTCCAGACTTTAAAGATTTACGTTCTGTGATTATTTTCCAGGTTAATACTCGGCCACAATGAAAACAAGATTCCAGACTTTTACATTCTTTGCTTAATTTCCAGGTTAAGACTCAGCCACGATGGAAATAAGATCCCAGATTTTAAAGATCTACGTTCTGCAATTATTTTCCAGGTTAAGACTCAGTCACAATGGAAATAAAATTCCAGACTTTAAAGATCTACGTTCTGTGATTATTTTCCAGGTTAAGACTCAGTCACAATGGAAATAAAATTCCAGACTCTAAAGATCTACGTTCTGTGATTATTTTCCAGGTTAGGACTCAGCCACGATGGAGATCGGGGTGCTGGAAACACCTGTCAGGACGAAGGCTTTCAAGGGTCAGTCATGGCGCCTCTCGTAGCCGCCACATTCAGCAGATTCCACTGGTCGAAATGTTCCAAGAAAGAGTACCATGGAGCGGCAGCGTAAGTGAGCTAAGAAACTTGTTTTTTACATTCCCCGTTTATATTGTTCACTTTGCCGAAAGTTTCCCGTGTGTCTGCTTCATTTTTGAGTGAGGAAAATTTTTATCTTACTAATCCATGTGTCAGAGATTTGAGTTTGATACTTTTGTGTTTTAAAATGTTCACTGATTGTTCTTTTTAGCTTTATAAGCTTTTGAAATTCTACCTAGAACAAATGTTCACTAATTGTTCTTTTTAGCTTTATAGGCTTTTGAAATTCTACTTAGAACAAAATGTTCACTAATTGTTCTTTTTAGCTTTATGAGCTTTTGAAATTCTACCTAGAACATTTCTTTTATAGTAATGGCCATTGTTTCCAAAACATTCTTTGATTCATGTTGAAGCAAGAGATACTTTGCCTAAGCCTTTTCATTCCAGTATATAATTTTGGGCCAAATTTCTGATAAACAACAAAAACTTTTTTAAAAATCCAGTCAGAACTATATTAGATTCACATCAACCGTGCATTTGATGTCTAGGCCAGTCCCTTACGACGCTCCTGATTGGCTGTTGATAAGCCAATGACAGGGCTAGAAACTCTCACTCTCTCGAGAGAGTTCATATAGGTAGGATGTATGTTCCTCCTCTCCTGAGGTATACTTTTGAAAGACGTATCCCTCAGGAGAGGTGGAGCATTGATCTTACCCATGTGAACTCTCGAGAGTGACTGAGAGTTTCCAGCCATGTGATTGGCTTATCAACAGTCAATCAGGAACGTCGTAAGGGACTGGCATAGACGTCAAATGCACGGTTGATGTGAATCTTCTACATTACTTTTACCAGCGTACGATAACTAACCATGCTTAGAAAACTTTCTCAGAACCATTCCTGCCAGTGTACGGCAACGAACCAAAATTCCGGTAGCATTCAGAAGCAGCTGACGCTTACTACACCTACTTTTTGCAGGCAATGGAGCTGTATGTTCAATAAGCCTCAGTGGAAGAATGCAACGAAAATATCCTCAAGCATTCAGTACCAGTACTCTCTGGACGACCAGTGCAGAATGGAGTTCGGGGAAGGGTATGTAGTAATGGGTAGCGACTTCTTTGGCAATGTTAGCCTTCTTGGGCATGGTGGACGCTTGTCGCTTGTGGTACTTGGGTGATAATTTGCTGAGAGAGAGAGAGAGAGAGAGAGAGAGAGAGAGAGAGAGAGAGAGAGAGAGAGAGAGTTCACAATATGAGCCATGCCAAAAGAAAAGTGGAAATGTGTCATTTTTTGGAATGGCAGTCATTTTATTCAAAGAAAACTCATAATCACATGAGTCAATAAAATGGGAAAGTATATCCACAGTAGTATGCCTGTTTGATTTTGTTATTTAAAATATATGCAGCAGAAAGCTTTCCGTGACCTGCACCTTCTCCTCGTGCAGGTCATGGAAAGCTTCCTGCTGCATATATTTTGAATAACAAAATGAAACAGGCATATGCTGTACTGTGCAATTACTTTCCCGTTTTATTGACTATTAATTCAGATTTGTAAAAGTACCTGAGGTTTTTTGTAGGACTTCGCCACTTAATTTCCTTCAAAGTCAAGATAAAGGTGAATCCTGCAGTTTGAATTCCATTTGGGACAGTTACATTTTAAATACCTGTTTAGTTGCATTTTTTTCCATATTGGACACGAAGCTTATCGCCTTAAATTAAAGAATATTTTTGTGATAATCTCTATATAATTCTATATTTCGTCATAACAGCCTTCCTTACTTCCTGTGACCTGTTCTTCTTCTTCTTCTCTCTTCAAGATTCTATCACTCAGCATCCTTACTCTATTAAAGTGTCAGTCCGCGGCGGTGGCCCGTACCTGCCAATCCTTATCCTATCGTTTTCAAATACCGATCTCTGTCCAGGTAATGTTTCTGCTCCGAGCAGTATTGCAGTCCATTCTTATCCTTTTAAAGTGACGCATTTGATAACATCCTTAACCTCTTGATGGTTAATTTTAAGTCGGTATCCTAAACTTCTGTTTTCTTTTTGGTCCTTGCCATTTTTTTTTTTTTTTTTTTTTTTTAATAAACTTTCCCATTATATCTTACTGTTTGTATCTACATTTCGACCCTCCCCAATCTTCGAGACCAATCACTGTCGATATCCCAGTCCCCTTAAATTTCTCTCTCTCTCTCTCTCTCTCTCTCTCTCTCTCTCTCTCTCTCTCTCTCTCTTTTATCCTGATCTCCACCTTATCCCAATCCTCTCATTCCCTGGAAAGTTTCCTCTCTCTCTCTCTCTCTCTCTCTCTCTCTCATCCGGATTTCCACCTTATCCCAATCCTCTCATTCCCCGAAAAGTTTCCTCTCTCTCTCTCTCTCTCTCTCTCTCTCTCTCTCTCTCTCTCTCTCTCTCTCTCTCTTATCCTGATCTCCACCTTATCCCAATCCTCTCATTCCCATAAAAAGTTTCCTCTCTCCTCCATCTTCTCTCCTCATCCTGCTCTCCCTCGTCTCTCTCTCTCTCCCTCTCTCTTTTATCTGATCTCCACCTATCCCAATAACTCTCATTCGGAAAGTCCTCTCTCTCTCTCTCTCTCTCTCTCTCTCTCTCTCTCTCTCTCTCTCTCGTCAGTAACCCTCGTATCCTAATCACCCCGTTGACTGTTGTATTGTTGCATTGCAGATACGCCCTGTGTCGAACCTTCGGCATGACCGACCCTTGCACCCACCTCTGGTGCAGCAACAGCTCCGTCCCTCACCTGTGCAAGACCAAAAAGGGTCCTCCGCTTGAGGGCACCAGTTGCGGAGACCAGAAGGTCAGTGGCGGAGGTCACATTTTGGATTCGCGAACTCTGTGTGTGTGTGTGTGTGTGTGGAGGAGATCAGTGGAGATCTCTTGGTTCTTTGGCCGTAGTTTTGGGAGTTGCCGTGGATATTGGGATTGGAAGTTTATTTGGTCATTTTTATTTATCTATTTATTTATTTCTAATCATGATTGTGTCAGTGACGAGTGAAATTTGGGATTGGGAGTTTTAGTTATTTATTTATTTATTTGTTTATTTATTTATTTCTAATCATGACTGTGTCAGTGACGAGTGAAATTTGGGATTGGGAGTTTTAGTTATTTATTTATTTATTTGTTTATTTATTTCTAATCATGACTATGTCAGTGACGAGTGGAAATTGGGATTGGGAGTTATATTTAGTTATTTATTTATTTGTTTACTTATTTATTTCTACTCATGATTGTCAGTTACGAGGGGAAATTTTGATTGGGAGTTTTATTTAGTTATTTATTTTTTTATTTTTTTATTTATTTGTTTCTAATCATGATTGTGTCAGTGACGAGGGAAAATTGGTACTGGGAGTTTTTTTTTATTTATTAATTTATTTATTTATCTATTTTATTTATTTATTTACTTACTTCTAATCATGATTGTGTCAGTGACGAATTCTCATTAAGAAATCGTTTGCAGATGCTTAAATTAAGAATCAAGTTGTTTAAATAAATAAATAAATAATATATTAGATATGGTACTAATAATTATATCCTTCCACTTCGGCAGTGGTGCCGCAACGGATTCTGCGAATCGACAACCCACGAGACGGCAGAGTCCGACGGGCAGGCGCCCGTGAGGCACAACCCGCAGGATGGCGGGTGGAGTACCTGGAGCGACTGGGGTCCTTGCTCGAGGACCTGTGGCACTGGGGTCTCCTTCAAGACGAGAGCTTGCGATAATCCTCCGTGAGTATCCTTTCTTCTTCGATTACTGAGGGTTTGTAGGATTTATTATTATTATTATTATTATTATTATTATTATTATTATTATTATTATTATTATTAGGAATAGTAGTAGTAATAGAAGTAGTAATAGTAGTGGCCATCACTATTGTTATTATTACTGTCGTTTTTTTTGTTTTTAGTTGTTCAAAGACTGACAAGAAATGAATTATAGGATATTGATCCCGTCATTATTTCTATCAGGGATGGCAGTAATAGATGTAGTATTAGCATTATGGTTATTATTGTTGTTTACATTTTAGTTGTCGTTCAAAGTCTGACAGCAAACTCCGTCACCTCTATTAAAATGAGCATTAATTCTCGCGGGACATGGTCTGCTTGCATTGTTTGCACGATTCACCTTTTAATATCGGGGTCACTGTCACCTTTACCTGTCAGTTGCGTCCACGTATCACCAACTGTCGTGAACTGGCATTGACCGATTGCTTTACAATGAGTACTTTTAGGTTTAATTGTCATCACTGAAGAGACGCGTAGAATTAATGCCACTTTGGTTATCTGGAGGCATAAAATGCTTATTTGTAGGATAGTCTTTCTCTTTTGCTGTTCTCCTTTTCATTTTCATCCTTTGAAAGAGATGGTGATAATATTTTTCCTCTGTCATCTACTACTTTTAGTTTTTCCTTAGGAAGGAGAGATTTCAGGTGCCAGTGACTGCAGTTGCTGTGACGCCAGTATTGGCGAGCTAATCAGTCATTCAGTCTTGGAGGAAGACGCTGCTTCCTTAATAGAACCAAGGAAGATTTTTCACTAATGACCAATTCTCCTCTCTGTTTTATGAAATACATCGTGGATACTAATACTTTCCTGTCCTCGCAGGCCAGCCTGGGGAGGCCGCCGTTGCCGAGGAAAGAGGGAGGAATGGAAGCTGTGTGGCAAAGAGGAGTGCCCAACGCCCCACCACGACTTCAGGGCGCAGCAGTGCAACCTCCTGCATCGCATTGCCAAGCTGGATCCCCGCCGAGCCGCCCTGTCCTGGCAGGCTTACGAGGTCAAGAAACGTTAGTTGCCTTCCAGTTTGTCTTTAGTATATCATACATTTCAGGTCATTAGGTTGTCTTGGTTGTCCTCCTTATTTCATCGTAGATATCGGGTCATTAGGACTAATAGTTGTCTTAGTCGCTTTCCAATACATTTGTTTTCATTTTCATCGTAGATATCGGATCATTAGGACTAAAAGTTGTCTTAGTCGCTTTACTATACATTTGTTTTCACTTCATCATAGATATCGACATATCGTGTCATTAGGACTAATAGTTGTCTTAGTCGCTTTCCAATACATTTGTTTTCATTTCATCGTATATATCAAGTCATTAGGACTAATGGTTGTCTTAGTCGCTTTCGAATACATTTGTTTTCATTTCATCATAGATATTGGGTCATTAGGACTAATAGTTGTCTTAGTCGCTTTCGAATACATTTGTTTTCATTTCATTATAGATATCAGGTCATTAGGACTAATACTAGTTGTCTTAGTCGCTTTCCAATACATTTGTTTTCATTTCATCATAGATATCGGGTCATTAGGACTAACAGCCATCTTAGTTGCCCTCCAATACGTTTGTTTATTTAAACATATCGTAGATTTCAGGTCATCAGGACTAAATTTGGGTATGTGGACCTTGATCAGGGCTAATGGAGGTCATTGTTAAGCTTTACTTTTATGTTTTGTGCGTTTTGCTTCACAGCATTAACACTGGCTTACCTCAGTCTTTAAAGTATCAAGTGACACTAGTTTTTATATGGCTAATTTCCTTCTCTTTACATATTTATCCTTCATGAACTCAAGTTACATACAAATAAGTTTGATTTTACTTTGGTCATGAGAAGTACAAAATTTCATGTTTAACCTGACAGTTCATATACTGTATATATGTTTCATACACCAACACTGTTTCATATTTATGTCTTATATTCTTTAGATGTTCTATATTCTAGTTTCATTCCCCTATGTCACTGCATTTTACTTAGGTCGAAAAAAGTGCAAGATTTCCTGTTATAGCCACACCACCAACGAAGTCTATCTGGGCCGAGAAAACCTGATAGACGGTACCCCTTGCTCCTATGATTCCTCAGATGATTTATGTGTGCAGGTGAGTCATGATTGCATGGTTGATCAGTTACCTTTTTTTCCACATTTCCATTTCGCATGACTTGATTTTCTTTGGTATAGTATTAGCAAGAAAAACTTACGAATAATAATTTTCCATTTAAGTGGGGGTATCTCTGTGTGCAAGTAAATTACAGTAACAATTTGGTTTTGAATAATTAGTCTCTCTCTCTCTCTCTCTCTCTCTTCTCTCTCTCTCTCTCTCTCTCTCTCTCTCTCTCTCTCTCTCTCTCTCTCTCTCTCTCTCTCTCTCTCTCACGAAATATTTGTGTATTTTGCAGTGTTTGATCTTGATTACTTATAAAAGATGAAAAGCATAGTTTGATCTCCATGTAATGAGATACAGAGGCTGTCCTTTTTTATACCCAAATTGAGAATTCCTGATGGAAGACACACTAATTCTTGCTCTGTATTTCAGGGAAAGTGCATATCAGTGGGATGCGACCAAGTCATAGGATCGTCTGCAAAAAGAGATCAATGTGGAGTCTGCAGAGGTGACGGAGGAACCTGTACCAAACATGAAGAAGTTTACCATGAAATCCCTGGCTTAGGTATGATTTAATCACCTGTGGTTACAGGTTACCAAGACTCTGGTATGATAAATTTATGTGGAGTGCAAGGATGAAGGGTACTTGCCTAATGATATAACAAGTTATGTACAAGGCTATTGCAGTTTACAGGATAAAGAACCTTTACTCTGCTGGTATGGAGATACTGTACTCAGATGGGGTCCTTTCCCAGACTGAAGGTTTTTCTGAACAATGGGAAGGTAATGGCATAGCATTTCCTCTGAAATAGGTTATTTTGCTAAGGATAGTAATCTGCAGGATTTTTTGATGCAAGGATTCTTTGAAACTTAAAGGATTGTAAATTAACATTTTTTTATCATTCCCAAAACCTTTTTTACCCATTCTCAGTAAGAGTGGTTTAGTTTTCCTTGAATTCTAAAATTAGTAAGGAAATACTCCCTCAAGCAAGTTACCCTCATAAATGATAATGCAACTTAATACTGATTACTCAAGGTTCGAAGTTCAAACATAAAACTTATATACAAGACAAATAGTAATTGCCAGCTTAAACGTTCCTTGGTGTTACCTAGCGATACTGTATAAGAATAACTTATATGTGTGATAATGAAGGTACTAATTTTACTCATTACCTGTTCTAATGTATTGTCAGTACTTGACAGGAACTATCGTAAAGTTTTTCTCTCCTTTAAAGGTTACACGACAGTAGCTATACTGCCAATTGGTGCAAGAAGTATTCTAATTCAAGAGGAGACATCAACACTGAATTTCCTCGCACTTTCCAAGAATTCTTCTGATTTCATCCTGAATGGTGGAAGATCTCAGGAACCTCCTAATACTTTTATTAGTAAGTAGACTTTCCTTTGGTTTTTCATTACATAGTGCTCAAAGGGAAAAATCATCTTATGGTTCAAATATTTACATATGATGAGGATTTTTAATTAACATTCCCAAAATGCTTGAGTATTTGAACTTATTTTATCTGATTTTCTTTGTTGTAGGTGAAGGAGTCAAATTTCATTACACTAGTGATGGAGAACGTGAAATACTGGAAGCTATTGGACCCCTTTTAAATCCAGTAACTGTAATGGTAAGTGACTGACTTGATAATCCATGATCAATTTTGTGAAAAAAGTACGGAAAAAAATTAGAAATTTATGAATATTTTTGCAGTTTATTTCTTAAGTAAAAATCTGTAAAAACCACACTGCCAACAAAGGTTGCTTTTAATGAAACTAAGTGTATTCTTTAGCCCTAAAATTTTAATTGTCTGGTAATCGCATAGCACTGACTATTATTGGTATCAATTACAGGTTCATGGATCACCAGCTCAAGAGCCAGTAAAAGTACTAACCACATTTTACACACCTGTCAAAGAAGAGTACTTCCAGTGGGAGACTGGTCCATTCACTGCATGCTCAGCTACTTGTGGAGGGTAAGCAAATGATTCCTTTGTGGTATGTTCATATAGCCGTTTCTTATTGAGTTAATTTATGAATTTAATGAGTCAGCGACCATACCAAAATCAAAGATTAATGGTTTTAAATATCCTTGTAGGGGTACAAAACATGAAACACTAATATGCAGAGACAGACGTACTGACCGTGAAGTGTTCCATGATCGGTGTAAACATTTGCCACGACCACCGTTGAATTCAACCCAGTGTAATACCTTTGGGTAAGTTTAATAGATCCTTTTAATTTGTTATATTGGGAAATATTTTTCAGTCGTTTACAAACAAGTCTATCCCATGCTTTAGAAAAGTATAGTTTACCAAGGAGGTAAACCTTCAGGACAAATACATAAATATCTGATAAAAAAAAAAAAAAAAAAAAAAAAAAAAAAAAAAAAAAAAAACTTTTTACCACCTATGATTATCAAGCTCAGAATATGGTCTGTATATAGCCATGGTACTGTTTACTTAGTTTGATAATTTCATTGCTGTAAAGAGTGTCCTAGTGCATTCCCTTTTGTCGGAAAAATAAAATACCATTGACATTCCATTGCAAAATAGTTTGTGAAATTCAAATTTTAACCTCATTGGGTCTCTTTGTCATTAATTTTTGTAATTTTTGCCATACAAAATATGGTAATTTAAAAAATATTTTAGTTGTTTTTACATGTGGTTGTACATATTTTGTACTGGACCTGACATTTTTATGAATTATAGGAAGCATGTAACATTTATGGAAATACTTGAATTGAACTGTAATTGTAGTTCTGTGTTGGTACAGATTCTACTGCTATCAACTATATTTATTCACTTTATATCTAACATTTCTAACACTTAATTCAGTGCATTATTTCATTTGAAAAATAAACCCATTTATTAATAGATGTGAAGCCAAGTGGATGGTTGGTCCCTGGGAGCACTGTTCAACAACCTGTGGTCCCCATGGAGTTCAAGAGCGAATGGTCTCTTGTGTTACGCTTCCTCATGCCCATTTCAAGAACTGGACAGAGGGCATTGTAGATCCTCTGAGGTGCCAAGACCACCCAAAACCAAAAGATACAAGGCCGTGTCGAAGGGAGGCTTGCCCTGCGCATTGGGAGCCTGTAGGATGGTCAGAGGTACGGACTTATTCTAAATGATGCTATATATTATAATGTAATTTGTACACTTCTATAGCTTCTAATCATGGGTCAAGTTCTTGTTGACTCATAATTTTTTTTATAAACTTGAAAATTAGCAAATTTACTTTTCTTTCCATTATACTATTAAGTGTTACTTAAGTGAAATCCCAAGGCAACCATTTAGACAGTGGTCATTTGTAGTCTTGTGAAAGATGTTATCAGCTGTATTTCTTTTTACAGGAGTTCAGGCACAGATGAAAAGACCTGATTATTGGCCTTCATAACTTAATAATCCTCCATCTTGTCAGATTAAATTTTTTGAAGTAGGTCAGTCATGCCTCTGGCCATTTTTCTTGAAAGTTAAAATTATACTTTTATGCCCATGTTGTGGGCAAACAGCATGCTGAGAGATGTTTTTCATACAATTGATTTATTGTGTAATCTTGGTACATGAGCATGTACAAAAAAATTAAATTCTTTTACAAATTTTTTACCTCTTGTAACTTACAGTATCTTTACTGTCATATTATCTAGTTTTACTCTGTAAAGTGGAATTAAAACAAAATTTATAATGATGATTTGGTCATACATTTTTTATAAAATGACATTCTTTCACTAGACATTTAAGGTGATGTGGTCAAGACCACTTTTCAATAAGATTACTTTTTAATAGATTGCTGTATATCATGAGCGATTCAGTCGTTGTTTGACATGAAAATTAAAGTAGGCTAATATTTTTAATGTTCTGTCAAGAGCTATGGCATGAATAGAAATTAAAAGTGATTGCATTGTGTTTTTAGATACATATTTACAGTGTTCCCCTTGTATTCGCATGGGATGGGTCCAGATCCCCCGCAAATAGCAAGAATCCGCAAATATTTAGTTGAAACCCCTATAAAAATGCTTAAAACTGCCTATTTTGTTAGATAAAACTCAAGAAAAACTTACTTAAAATCTTTAATACCTGGTATTTTTAATAGTTTTATAACAAAAATATGCATTTTATGATGAAATTGATGAAAAAACCACGATTTGTGGATATTTCTCAGAAAAATACCGCAAATAAGAGAATTTTCTAAGAATAATGGGGGTACAGTATATGTTCAAGAGAGAAATCTGCGAATACATGAGTCCGCGAATATGAGGGGGTTCACTGTACCCCTTTACTTTGAAATGTGGAAATAGTTCCATGCACACTTTTCACATAATGTTGCACCAGTTAATTTGTCACATATTTCTTGTACCTCAGACGTGCTATGTTTTCTCTTGATTGTCTTCTCTCTCTGCACTGGCTGCACACACTGCTTTTATTCTTGACTTGCACACCAGTTTTTGGACCTGCTTCTAAAATATGACTTTGGTTTATCAGTTATGTAAGGCGTATTTGCATGAAAACTTTGATCTTAATTTTATTATATATATAAATATTTTGGGTCATTCTTACTGGAATAACATTTCCTATTACTTTTCAGTGTTCAGTGACCTGTGGTGTTGGTGAACAAGAGCAACTTTTGGAGTGCATGGGAGGTGGAGGAAACGAGGTCACCTATGAATGTGGCCCCCGTCCGAAAGAAATGCGGGCTTGCATCAAGCCCTCATGTTCTCCGCCCCCTTGTCAAAGGGATGCTTCCGAGTTTTGTCAACTTCCTGTGTTATACAAGTACTGTAAACTACCCAAATACAATATTCTCTGTTGCCACACGTGTGCCAATGTGGTTCATTAAAAACATCTCTTACAAATAAAAAAAAAAAGACAGTCGGTATTTACCACAGGTATTTGTGCAAGAATGCTTTTCTTGTTGTTAATGCATTGTTTTGTAGATTCGTTCTTGAAAAGCTAGTTTTTGTGGTGCTGCAGTTACTGTTATATACTGTATATGTGTATGTGTAGTTTATATGTTGAAGCATGAAGTTACTTCAGAGATAAAGGAGTGAATTTGTAGAGGTGAATTGTTGCTGGTGCTTGTAACTTTTGTAATGTAGTAGAATCTGGTGTTTTGGCTTGCACAGACTGGTAAATGTTAATGTTTCTCTTTGTGCAGAGGCCAAGTAAAGGGGCCTATTTAAATCCAAGACTAGATAAAACAGAGAGAAAAGATGAAAAATAGTTTTGTGTCACATATTAAGAGGCTACCTCTTTCTAAGAGGGGTATGGTTATAGAAATCATGGACAATAAATGAAAAGTTACTCAGTTTCCATGTGGACTGGAAAAGTGATGGAGCTGACTTTGACACATGCAAATTTGGGTGATGACATTCTGCTGGTGGTGATCCACCCATAATTGCCAGAGCGAAAGACTGCTCAAATAACGTGACAATTATTCTGACACTTTGTGATTAATGTTCAGCAGATAAATGGTTATCTGTTACTTAATGTTATTTGTGATAAATAAAATGTTTAAAATATTGTGATAAATCATTTTCTTGGTGTGTGGGAGTAAAGTGGATTAGTATATCTTCTGGAAATTGGTGACTGAAAAAAAGTGTAGATAAAAATTCAGTGTACAAGTCAGACTTTCAATGAAATTTTAACTAAGTGGTGAGAGGAGCAATCAGCCAGAAAAGTGGTAAAATGATAGATGTGGCATGATGGTGGCCAGTGGGAAGGCCCACGAAAATCGAGGTGAAAGTTTGAGGACGTGGATTTAATGTACATTCAGGAAGAAATGGAACAGGATAGAAGGATATGGGAAGACCTTATCAGATCTCGAACCTTGTATAAATGTGAATGATGCTAGTGATATTCTAACTTGTAGCTAGTATATTAAAAACCATGAAGAGGTCGTACGTACACAAAAGAATTCTAGAAATACCATAGTTCTTTTTGACTGTTGAAGCCCAACTGGTTTTTATTCTTGGAGAGATTCTACTCATTTGTAATGCCAAAAATCCATCAGATTTCACATATCTGTATCAGAGTTCCTGTAAACAGTTTAGAAGAATGAACAAGACTGCAGATAACTTCTGAGTAATGGCAAGAAGCGGAAAATCTGGAGCGTAACATCATCGTCGTCACCATGAAACAAATGCAATGCTTTTATCTACACCAGAAGGTGACATTAAATGTAATTGTAGATCAGGAGGCCAAAAGGATTGTAATTTCATTAGCAGGAAATTTGGCTAATGGACCCAGGTCACAAACTCATCATCAAATAAATACCAAACGTGACGAGCATGAAATGAAAAATGAGAGACC
Organism: Macrobrachium nipponense; assembly: GCF_015104395.2. Lineage (NCBI taxonomy): Eukaryota > Metazoa > Arthropoda > Malacostraca > Decapoda > Palaemonidae > Macrobrachium > Macrobrachium nipponense. Next base: position 4,788,509 of record NC_061092.1, on the reverse strand, counting down.
AACTGGAAGCTGTATAGTGAAAAAGATAATATCCATAGAGCCTAAATATCATATTTGTTCAAGAGAATTAGAGCAAACTATTTGTGCACTTAAATGGCTTTTAACGAAGACAAAATTAGAAATACATGAGTAAAATTTGAAAATACACATTCCAAGGTAGAATTATTCAGAAAATGTATATTGACAATGTTAAAACCCATTATTGGAAGGAAATCAAGCACTTCGAATGGATTGAATCACCTTAATAATAGGAAATGGTCAGAAGGCTCCTAACTTGAAAAGTGTTAATTTCAGAGAAAAGGGAACAAATTATGTGGGTGCACTTAGTCAACACGCCAAAATATTTGATAGGTATGGTGGTGAATTGGTAGTTTGAAACTAGAATTGAGACGAGGTCTTAATATCTCTAGAAAAAAAAAAAAGTAGTAGAAGTAGTAGTAGTGGTAGTAATAGAAATTTGAAAAAACAAAATACTATATGTAGAAGGAAATTTCTGGAATCCCCTTACTGTCTTGCCATTTGAACATTTGAACATGGTATTGAGTCTGTTGATATATAAGAACAAACCTTTTATTTTTACTCATGCATTTTCCTGACTTTGAAATAGTTAAAGAGAGAAATTAGGCTAAGTTTGCCAATGCCTGAGGAAGGCCCTAACACTCACATTTTTACTGTATTACTTGTTTTACAGTTAATGGCCAGCATCACAGATGCTAAGCATATTCTCGTACAGTATGTTCTATTTTTCATCATAGTCAAGATTTGATGATAAGTGTAAAAATGAGCTTGGTACTGGTGAGGTAGTATCTTTACTTTCTACCTTAGACCCTCAACCTTTGTTGCTCCTTGATCTTATATTTCTATTTCACTTTTTCCTTTGAGTATTTCATCAATGAGGAGAGAGAGGCACCTCAGTGGCATGGTCGGTATGGTGTTGGTGTACCACCTCAGTGGTTGCGAGTTCGATTCTCAGGCATTCCATTGAGGTGTGAGAGATGTGTATTTCTGGTGATAGAAGTTCACTCAAGACATGGTTTGGAATTCACATAAAGCCGTTGGTCCCGTTGCTGAATAACCACTGGTTCCATGCAACGTAAAAACACCATACAAACAAACAAATCAATGAGGAGAGTAAATCGAAGTTTCAGTAAAATTAAAGCTAATGTGCTGTGTAGTGAAATGGAACTCCACAAGAAGTTGAAAAGGCCAGCAGTTTAGTACTTTCCTCAATTGAACCTAGTATGCTTGTCATTCAGTGGAATCTCTTAGGTATTTTGACTTCAGAAATCAATATCATTGCGATTTAGACCAAAATTGTATGCTATACTTCTCCCTCTTCAGTTTTTCCAAAACTGAAATACAGTATTGGAATCAGGAGCGAGGTTAGAAGCTATTGTTGATTTACCCACATTCTTGCTTTGAATCATCACCTACATACAAATAGGTTTTCCCATAGAGGCAGAATATTTAACTAGGCGAGCGTTTCCTTCCTGATTGTTGAACAGCTAGATGATATGCACAAGTGGAAAAAAAAGTTTGTACTTAGGAAACAAAATTTTTAGATTTTGTATTTTTGTTACTATCCAGTCAACACTTCTGGGGAGCTTTTGGATCTGTTTGGCTTCTTGAGAGTTAACTCTTTAATAGAAACTGACAATAGACCCAAAACAATACTCAAGCAGTCAGAAAGGGTGTCCTTCTAGAGAACCCACCAAGACTTTTCTGAGAAACTTGGCTAACTTTTTGAGTGTTGTTTATCATAAGTAACCTGACACCTTTGACAATTGCTTGATAATGTCTACTGTTACCTGTATAAGCCAGCTTTTTCCAAGATTCTTCGTAGTTCAAGGCTCTTTTTATCTTCACATAAGTCTTTCATATTGCAAACTTAGCTTGCTGCTACTTTGCCAATGATTTTTAGTATTTCGTCTTAAACTGGTTCCAACAGCACTATTAGAAATTTTATTACTATTAAGTACCTGAAACATTAAGCATTGACAGTTATGTCCTATGTTCAGGGAGCTTCATTTTTAGCTATATTTGTGAGGCTTTGTTGTTCCACTTGTAGAGCTTCGATCACTTTAACTTACATGGTTTAATTGTATTCTATATAATTATCGAGCCTTCCTTCACGCCTGTGAGCTCTGATTCCACATTTTTGTAGGCTCTGGTTTTTAACTCCGAGAACTTGTTCTCAGTCTTGCTCATTACAATGTTTTTAGTCTTTTGTCTGGTTACTGAAATGTGTGGGTCCTGCATCATATCCATTTTGGTTTGAAACCACAGATAATGAGCACATACTATCCAGTCAAGGCCCACCTTGTTAACATCACTTGCACCCCTCTGTGCTATGGATAGTTTCCATTTTGTGTAGCCATCCTTTGTTTACAGCAGTTGGCACCTGATCTTTCTTTTTTTGCTTTTTAATTTTTTTAAGCACTATTAATACTGCTTTTTATATTCCTTCAAAAGTGTCTGCCAAACCCAATTTTCCTAAATTGTCCCTTCTTTATCAATTGAAGTTTTGTGCTGTTAATTGAATTGGTTACTGTATCCATAGCTGGTTAAAAAAAAAAAAAAACACTTCTGTAGCTTCTGAGCTACATCAGAATCCAATTGAAACTTCATGAGTAACTCCATGAAAGGATTTTATATAAGAAGGGTGATCTTTTGTGGGTCCCATTAGGCTAAATTTCTCAAAGCCAGGATTTCTCAAGATGATGGCTACATAGCATTCTGAAGCCCAAGCCTTTAAAGGTGCTTTTTTTTTCTCCCTACATGGCAAGTCAAATATTAAAAGTTCTTTACCTGTAGCTGGTTCCTGGTACTACAAAGAGACCCTGACACTGGCTTAAGAGGTTGGGTTCTTGCTAGATAGTCCTGCATGGCAACCACTAGGCACATTATCTCATCCAGTGCGCCACTAAAGATTTCTTGGATCGATAGAGCCAAAAAGATTCTTGCATCTCATCAGATGACAGTCTAGATGTTCACTGCAAACTCGTGAACAACAAGACCAAGAGAAATCCCAAGCCATTCTGTAGCCAGAAAAGATATAAAAGGCCATGCAGCTCATCAGACAAGGGCGAGATCCTGATCCGAGGTTTCTCCCAAGGACTTCACAACACCTGAGTTTGGTTGCAGAAACTAACAACTTTACCAAAGAGGTGGTCATGCTCCTCAGTCAGAAGACCCAATTCAGTGACAGAGAAACAGGCTTTACTAGCTGTATCAAGAGGCACTTGTAAACATTCCCAATATGTTGATGTGCAGATGAATGTTTATTGAAATCCCAGGTTGTGACAATAGGTAAGGAGATGGTCTCTGTTCTGTAGCAACTGGATCTCAATGATGCCAAACCAGACTGTTATTGAGCTAATACTCAAGTATTCTGTGTAATAGTGTCCAAATTGTGTCAGTTCCTTAGCAGAAAAAATGGAGGAACATCTTGAAGGATGATATATGGGCATCTGGAAATCACATCCTGCAGGTTCACCAAAAGCATGAAGCTGTCATTTGAATCTGACATGGAACGAGTTATATCCATCTTAACCGAGTTTGTAGCATAAAACTTTTAGCACAAAATCTCCAAGTTCTTGGATTGCCCTTTGAAAATAATAAGAAGTGTTTACAGCATTTTGTATTTTATTATCAAATATAACTGTAAAGCACAATAATAAATGTCGGTATAAATATAATATACATTATAAAAATTGCACACTTTAGAACATTCATCTCTTTAAAATGAAACACACATGGAATATAACATTTCATCCAGCAATATACAGTAACATGCCGTTAAGGTAGGTTAAAGATAAAAAAAAAGCTTAAGCAACATTTCAGCACTTAAAACCGAGGTAAGAGTTGAATTAAACTATTCTGATATTGACAATGAATAAAACTTGCCTCAAAAGTAATTTCATAACTCACTAAAAAAACTGAAAGATTTATTACTCCCCTAACTTTATGCAAGACTGATTGTACAGTTATTGATATAACAGATCATAAAGCGCACACATACATATGTATTGTACAGTTATTGACATAACAGATCATAAAGCACACACATACATATGTATTGTACAGTTATTGACATAACAGATCAGAAAGCACACACATACATATGTATAAATACTATCAACTATAAAACGATTGTTACAAGAAACATATGTACATGAGAACGGTTGATATACCATAATCCTCCATAAAGTAAAAACCTTTGGGAAACTGCATTATACTGTACCTGGGAATCAAATGAAAGATGTATAGTTTACCAAAACTCAATGTAGGCAACAGTAACACACTTTTTGGGAATGAAAGGAACCACCAAAGGGTCCTTAACGGCAATACACCTTTATGGACTTAAGGGAACCCCACCTGTCCACTCGACCCAATAAGTTAAACAAAAAACCTTTAAAGGCAAAAAATAGTTCTAGAATGAACCTAATAAGATGTATAATTGGATGAAGTGCTTAAGACTCGGCAGCAAACTTGCAGAAGAAACTACGTGGTAGCAGGTAGTCAACAGTTCCCTCCTGAAAAGGAAAAAAATATTTGAAGGTAAGGCTATTTAATAAAAGTCTTGAAGTTAACATATGCTATGCACTAAAGGTACATTCAAATCTGAAATAATTCGGTGTAAATGGGACCAATATTACACAACAATTCATATTAATTTTCAGCATAAACTGGGTCAAAGTAACTATGGCACAAATTACCTAAGCTTCTGAGGAAAACAGTTGTCTACATCATCTGGACATTTGCCATATTACCCTTCCTCTAACAAGGAGGTGGTTATAGCCCTTTCCCTACTCCTTCGGAGTTCACTCAACATTTACAGAGTTTCCACTAATGAAGACTCACTAATTGTGGTACATAATTATTCCTTAATCACCCTAGACTAGTCTTTTTTAATTTTACTGGCCTTACCAACCCCAAAATTATATAAAAAATTATATAAAAAAACATACTTTTTGTTTTAAGTCAGCTTGAAAATTGTATACAATACTGATTAAATTAACCTAAATGAGAGAGCCACGAGTATGTACTATATATGTCGCAAAGCATAACTTGATGTGGTTAGGTCTAAATAAGGTAAGGATGTTGATGTGGCAGAGGTATATGGGCTAAGACTGAGGTTCCCTACTTGCAGTAAAAAGGAAAGGATTCATTACCAACAAAATTACTCAGATATATATCAAGATGTGTATCATACCTAAATATTCAACTAAGGAAGTATTTCTTTAGACTTGAATATCAATGCTAATTCTATATATGTAATGCTAATTCTACATATGTATGTACGTACTATATTAATTAATGACTAAACTTATTCAAAAGTTATTACTCCTGGTAACCCTGAGCTTCCATATAAAATAAATACTGGCCCTTTAAAAATGGTAACCATATCTCAAATTATGTGAAATCATCCATTTAAATTCGATAAGGTATGAGCTCTGCAAATCTGCAACTGAAAAACTATCATCATCATACCATTAGGATATAAATTGTCAATTTTACTGCAAATTCTTATGAGAAAATACTCAAAACAAACAGCAAAACAAAGTGCACAAAACTTTAACAAATAAGGTTACCAACCATCATCCCTTCCACATATATCTATAACTTTACCAAAGAAGAACTTATAAATTCACTTACATAAACAGGTTTACAGTTGATACGTGCATACCACTCCATGCTATAAAGGCACATTAGAATTCCAGTTCCAAAGATCAATGTGACCCACAGGAATATATTAAATTGTCTGGCTTTGCTGTTAACAAACATAAATGCAACTGAAAGAAAAAAAGCAGAGCATTAGAAATAATGGTGTAAGCTATTTATGTATCAAGATAGTCAATAGTACTTAAGAAATAATACAGTAAAGCGATTGCCACATTAGAAGGAAAAACATTTGATAATGGCAATCCAAAATTTTGTAACACATTCAGTATGATATCGAAATACAGTATAACAGGAGTGAATGCACCTTACCTCCAAAACCTCCAAACATGATCAGAAGAACTGGGTAGAAAAATTTAAACGCAAAGGCCAATATGTACTCGTGAACAACAGAAGAAATGAAAAACACCACCAACATTGGGAAACATCGCAGCTGGGCACAGTTCTTCCCTTGTCTTCGCTGTAAACAGAGAGAAATGAGCCAAAGATGATGATAATATATTAATACTCCGTGATGACTTTTACCTATACGTACTATGTACATACATATACTATATAGTATGCATAATGTTACATTAAGATAAGGAAGAAATCTTAAAATACTTCCTGGCCAAAATATAAACTAATTTCATAAAATACTCATATTGTACCGTATTTATAAAAACTGGAACATAATAGTCAAAGACAGCTTTACCTGCCATGCTACCACATCTCTGTAGACATACTCGTATAGCCAGTCATGAACAACACAATTCCAAGTACGATAGAATCTAGCATAGGAGGTAGAATTCCACCAATCCTGTAGAAAGAAATATACTATAAGGAGTTTCATATACGTACAATATTTAAAAGATATACTAATGAGATTAATTGATTTGATTACCATTTTCAAGAATAAAGGCAAGACTAGTAAGATAAACCATTTTATTATTTAAGCTAATTTGCAAATCTTTTAACAGTCATGTAAATAGTTTTATGCAATGTATTGCAAATTTGTCCCAATTAACTTTTCTACAGGAAATGCTATCCTTTGTAAGCAAGTACTAGTTTATTTTTTATAAATAGGGATGTAGTTTAGTAGGATGTAATGTGAGCTTTAGGTGGATAAAACCATAACAAACTTACCTTGTAGAACATTCTGTCAGCAAATCTTAACATCTCTGCAAATGCATTCAACCATGCATGAAGGATGGCAAAGAATCCACAGAGCAAAACAAGAGATCCCGGGAACATACAGGAAAAGACGGCCACCATGAGATTTGTCTGCAAGAACATAAAAAATGAAGAATGCCATCTGAAGGCTACATATTTTTTTTCTAGCCAAGGTAAAGTGAATATTTTCTTTACGCAAGTTTGTGCAATTTTTTTATAACAGTAATAAGACAATTTTACTCATTCATTATTTTAGTGAGAAATAGTATCTTCAACAGTGAAAGAATCACTCAAAATACCTCTGATCATCATTTCTGAACAATTGTAAGGATCTTTGATACTAAATCTGGCCAAATTTGCAAACACAAAAGTTAACTATAAAAAACAAACCCATCTCTTCAGTAACTGAGGAAGCAAATGCAGAGGAACAAATATAAAATATAATTCATGTTCACTTTTTTATATCTCTTAACGAATAGGCTGTAATGATAAACTATGCAAACTTGTGCTGATAGAGGGGAAAAAAAAAGAAAAAAAAGACAGCAAATATATGACATCTCACCCCATTGAATGATTCCTGTCCGAATTTTTGGAAGACTGGCACACAAAAGCGTACAAAAAGGAAGTGTGTGTAGAAGAGGCAACCAATCACTTGCCCCAAGTCATTGATGACATTCCGCCAATTGATACTTTCATTTCTAGGAAAAATAAATATGCATATATGTAGTCATTAGTATTAATATTTATATATAATGTGCATTAATTCTGTCTTTATTTAAAATTAACAATTATTATTACATATACTACATGCTATTAACTAGTTTCAGCTGACCACTATAGAAAAATCAACTCTCTTAGGCTTGGCCAAAGCATACATTTGAAACAGTGAAGTTAAAAGGCAAGTTTTTGACATTACATCAGCACTTGATTAAATTAATAGCAAAGGAGTTACAAATGTGGATAACAGCTAAGTAATGAGCTAGGTCCTATTAAATTTTCTGAATTAATGTAATTTTTTAATGAACAAGCCTCCGTATTTGTGAAACAATTTTGCTGAACAAATGGAAATTATTTGATGGAGAAAAATTAACTGTGGATTAACGGAATGTACTACTTTCTAATTAGCAGCCCTAAAAATAAAACCTTGATAATTTTAACTTAAATTTAGTTCCTAATTAGTAACCCTATTTGTTTCCCACACAACAGTCTCCAGTAAGCCCCTTTAATCCCTGAAAATTATTTTCTCACCGTGGATATTCGTCTCGGTAAATTAGTGTTGGAGCAAACAGAAAATAGAGATAGTGAGAAAAATCTGGACATAAAATCTTCGTCGGTTCATCGTCATCTTTCTTGTATCTGATGGCTCGAGAGAGATTACTCCTCACAAATGCCCATGTCTTCATGAACATTCTCACCTGAAACAGAGTTGGCATGAGTCAGTTGTAACTTAGTAAAGGTCAATGTAATTACAATGGCAGCGTGTAAGAGCTATAGCAGTTGCAACTTAGTGAAGAGCTAAGACTTAGCCATTACCTTAGCAGTCTTACAGTTGGTTTCAACTTAGCATGGGTTCATAGTTATGATTTTATTTATGAAGGCCAAATAATTATAATTTGGTGAAGATTAATTATTACTTAACAATCAGTCATTACCTGTGACTGATTGGAAGCTGAGGGTCTGAGATTTGGTTATATATCAGGGAAGGTACAAGATTTTATATGAAATGTTACTGAAAGTTTATGAGTTTGTTATAATTTGTGAAAAGTTCGTGTTACGGAAAGTTTATGAGTTTGTTATAATTTAGTGAATGTCATTGTCTACAGCTTTTGGGGCACAGATTAATCCATGTACTGTAACGTAATGAAGTTGTAGAATTGGATGTGAAAAGTATATAGGCTGCAGAGAAACATATGCTAGCAAAGGTAGAGCAACTGCTCTGTTTTCGAGATAAAAAGAAAGCAAGTACTACAGTATACTGTAAACAGAAGCTTCGTTGAAACCCCAAAAATTCATGATTTAACAATATGTAAGCAAGAATGATAGCATTAAAAACTACAAATTTACATAAATGAAGATGACAAAACAGGCTAAAATCAATGTATAAAGGGAAATGAAAAAAAGAAAAACTACTCCATCCTCTAACCTGTTCGCATAGGATGATGAGAGCCGAGGCAGGTGGGAGATTATGATACAACAGACTCGATAATGGCAGGTACATGAAGAGAACCAAATAAATACCATATAACAGGCCTCCACAAGCATCGTACGCACCTTAAATTAAAAAAAAAAATTATGTAACTTATTTGAATACGGTACTTTACCCAGAGGTCATATTCACAGATAATTCCAAAGAATCAAAGATTTCACCAGCATACAGTTAATTAATAAGGTAAAAACTAAAACCATCATTAAAGGCCAGATGATGAAAAGCAACTTAACTTTCACAGCTTGAAAGATTCCCTTCTTGATATATAGTACGTACAAGTAGAATCTTGCCATAATGGACCCATATTTATCAATGTGTTTAGTTAGATTACAGTGACTGGGTATGCTAAAATGCTTCCCTTTATTGACTTTGAAGATATGACCAGAGGGCTATTTAACAGTTTACTAATCAGTTTGATAATTAGGGTAATGATATTGATTTATGTATGACTGGTAGGTTAAGTGTACAACTATTTAATTATGTACAGTACAGAATTATTATATCATGAACATCCTTCTTGACTGCTGTAGATACATAAATCCTGTACTAACAATCCTGTATTCTCTATATTGTAGTATACAAAATGTAATAAGGTGAGTATACAAAGTGTACTGTGTATGTTTATGCCAAAACCCAGACCCATTTTTTTAAAAGCTTTTGTCTTTAATTACTTCTCCAGTTTGGATCAGCTACTACCCCTGGCCAGAAATGAACAGGTCTTAAGTTATGCACACCCCAATCATATGGAGCCCGTTATTACCAGTCTACATCTGTCACCCTTAATTTAAGAGCCTGCAGGAAAGTCACAGTGCATATTCACCTGGATGTTAATTAGAAAATACCTGGCATATTATGTCTGTTGTGCGCCCAGTGGTGAAAACTGAGGTATACAAATATTGCTGTACTAGTAAACATGCACACCCATATCACAATGACACGGTCGAGACTCCCAAATGCCCACACGATGAGAGACAGGTCAAGATTCAAGCTGGGTGAGAGTTAGAAAATAATGATTAAAGTCAGTAAGCTCAACAAAGAACAGGAGAAATTAATAATTTAACTAATAAAAATGCAAAATATTTTAACAGGTTTTAAAAGGACCGCAAAAATAGGAAAAATCCATGAACAGTAAGTAAAAGGTTAAACGAAATAATTATAAATTAAATCATTCAGATATAGCTGTTAACAGTAACAGATGTAAACAAAAATACAGGACAAAAATGCCTTAGTGAAAAAAAAAGGATTGATGTGGGTCCTTGTAAACCATAAATCTCTCACCTGCCAGTTTGTATGATTTCTTCAAGGACTTTGTTAAAAAAGAGCAAGACTAGAATAGCAACAAAGATATTATAAATGCTCTCCATGTGACTGACATTCAGTAGCTCTTTTAGTAAAGAGGGCCTCGCTACAAACATTCTCCTTGGAAGCTGTCCTGGTTTGTGAGCCCTGCGGATTGAACAGTAAATACAATCAATGTTACTGAATACAGTATTACAAAATATCTCTGTACCTAGAAACTACAGAACTCGAGCACATTTAATTTAGAGGAAAGAGCCTTCTATTGCAAAAGGTTCTTACTTTTTATTCTGCAATGCCTATGAAAAAACAAAAGATACGAAGATAAATTGGCTGAATTTTGCATATGCGTGCAAGTATTCCCTTATCTATAATTCATGCAGATAGTTAGAAAAGATCATCATGAGAAAATATGTCTCAAATATTATAAAAAAAATGCCAATTGATATATGAATCCAAACAGTGGTTAGATGAAAAATAAAACTATAAACGTATTGAAACTAGCAATTTTAAATTATGGGACTAATGGAGAAGCCCTGTACAAATATATAAATGCAGGTACATTCAGCATTTGTGATTCTAGGAAATTATTATCAAAGTAAATATATCGAAGTACAGTTAACTGGTATCTCTGAGAATAGATTATCCAGCAACAACTTTAAACTGAAATCCTGAAAGTATTGTGCACAATAACTTACTCTTTACTAGAACTATGAGATCTTGTGAGAGCAGAGGTGAAGGATGTTGAGGAACTTCTGACGAAGCATCCCGCCACAGGAAGATTGGCTTCTTTGAACCCTACTAGACGTTTTTCGATTAGGTTGGACACATCTGACTCTATGGTACATTGTAGATCCTGCAATGTGAGAAGCAACGTCAATTCTACTTTATGACTGTATTTTTTTTATGGGGACAAGTGTTCCTAACAGAATGGACAACCTTATATTCCCATCTGGGCCAGGCCTAAGGAGGGCCCAAAAAAAAAAGATAATAGGAGGGGCAGCTGACTAAATTATTTAAGTTGACATCAAAACAAGGAAAGAAAATGCTTAGTGTACATGTATGGATCAGATTTTCTTTAAATTCAGATAATTTTCCTAATTGGATAATGCTCAATGTT
>NC_061092.1:4697053-4774553 GCF_015104395.2 Macrobrachium nipponense | reverse complement strand
ATAAAAACACACCAGCAACTTACTTCATACAATATCACAAAAAAAGGTTGGGAACAAGAAGAAAGCATCTTTGGCAAGTCCTAGATAATACTTGGAAGCACTGCACTGGTTACGACTACGTATTTAACCTGCAACAATTTATAAGGAAATTCACTGCGGAGACCAATTTTGACAGCTAAATTGACCAAAGAACTAACTCTGAGAGATGTCTTTCTATGGGTTCAATCCTGCAAAGGGTTAGACTCGGTCGATGTTGCCATAAAAGTAGTCCCACAAAAGGTAAGAGTAGAAATAGCCACCATTATAATGCTTTAGGTAAACGGTCTTCCTTTAAACTTCCATCCATCAAAGGATGATGCCGAGTACACGTTCCTTTCACGTCTTGTTCCACATTTCCTAGAGAGCCGTTTCAAACACCATACCCCAATCTTACTACTACTATAACTAGTCCTAAAAGTCTAACTATTAGGACTTGACATCTACTCAAAAAACCAGGACTATCACTTCCCATCGGAGAAAGATGAAAAAATAAAACACAACAGATACAACGACAAAGAAATGACAAAAGACTTATTAGAGGAAATGTAAATAAGGCTTTGCTGTGCTATATTTAAGTACTGGTGAGAAGTTGAGAACAAAACAAGAGATTTAACTAATCCTGTCAGATGTTTCCTGGTTATTGAGTAAATGAGCTTTTACGGAGTTAACACGATTATCACTCTTGCTAATATTTTTTCTTTTATTTAAAAATCATATCAAGTACATTTTACAAATAAATAATATGCTATATATGTAATTTATGTACACATTTACAAAAGCAGACATCTAAAAATATATCATACACATCAAAACAATTCCTATCTATTTTTCACAAACTTTAAAATGCACAGTTGAGGTACTTATAACTAAATTTACTTTCTATATACTGACATATTTCATTTATATCAAAATTTAACTGCTGATAGAAGTTTTAAGTGAAATTCATGGGAATAGAGAGAGCGAGAGAGGTGGTTGGGTAGTCCTGAGACTATAGTCAACAGGTATTGATTTATTGGAAGTCATTCGTTTATGTTTAATCAAAGTTCCCCAGGAATCTTTTCTTACACTGACATTTATCTGATATTGACTTACTGAAATAATCTAAGGTAATTGTCTTATTTTACTTTCACTCTACATTATTACCGTTTAAAACATCCATTTTATAATTTCTGTGTTGATGTGAATGTTTTATTTTGATCCGGTTTTCTCTCTCTCTCCTTCGGTTGAGTCAGCCTTACACAAGTCTCATCTGTCTCTCCCTCTCCAACGTGACCTGACCCAACGAAAGTTAGAGCCAATCCTTACAAGAACCCAAAGAGGTATTAAAAGCTTCTCGAGAAGCAACCCTCCCCTCCCCCTCCTTCCCCTCCAACCCCATCAAAACCCCCAGGGGAGCTTGAATCAAACGCCAAAACAAGAGACGAGAAGACATGACGAAATACTGCCCCCAAAAAGGTTGATGGTTGTGTAACGGGTGGGGACGAGAAAACCTATTATTTCTTCGCCTATTTTTTTAAAGATAAAAGACATTTATTCTGTTCAGTATCTCTCTCTCTCTCTCTCTCTCTCTCTCTCTCTCTCTCTCTCTCTCTCTCTCTCTCTCTCTCTCTATTTCATTATGAATGAATTTTTACACCTAAAGGGAATCTGACCTTCTAAACATTAAGCGGGAAGACGTAGTTGTGGTTTCTATTCATTCGTGGTATAGTACTACCACTGGATTTACTCTATATATACACGTGGTTTGGATAAATACACGACCACTTTTGAAACCAGTAGATAAGTGTGTAATTTGAAACACGTCTCTAACTAGCGGCAGACCACATAACCATTCCAACTTCCCTATATTCGAACAAGTGCACTGAAGAAGGGAAGGCCTTTAATAAATATAATTATTAAGACTGTTGTTTTCATGAAAGCACCGTAATTACATAAATATATTATTCTAGGTCCCGTCCTTGTAAGCAAAAATAATTATCATTATTCTTGTGAACACTTAAACAATGAACGTCAAAAGCATTCTGGAGAAGGGTCCCAGAAGTAAGTAAAAAGTCGACAACCTAACCAACATTCTATGGCTTCCCTTTGGGATAATTCTCTCTCTCTCTCTCTCTCTCTCTCTCCTTTTCTCTCTTCTCTCCTCTCTCTCTCTCTCGTCTCTCTCCCTCTTTCTCTCTCCCCTCTCTCTTCTCCCTCTCTCCCTCCTCCTATCTCTCTCTCTCTCTCTCTCTCTCTCTCTCTCTCTCTTAGTGTAACTGCTTGTTCATTTGCGAACAAAACTACATTCTTGAAGAAAACAAAGTTGCATTTACAAGACTACACAAGCAAATATTCTGTAAATAGGTTGATGCTTCTTGCCGCCGGTTCGTGTCCTCTTTGTCCAAGACTTATCTGGGCTTCTTGAACCTTTGAACCTTAGCTGTTTAGCTTTGAGAACGACTGCATTGTCTGCTTCACAATAAATCACTGCAAATTCTCCCTCTTCCTTAGTCTGAAATACTGTATACTCGAAAGAAAAAAACAAATTAAAACTCAGCATATGTGGCACCATACTTTTGTAATTCAAAATACCTAGTCTCATGTCAGGGTGAGCCTTTGGAAATGAGAATTATACATCAACATTCACATCAAAATATGAATTTATAAATTGTGGAAAAGAGCAAAAGAATGCGTGCAGTCATCAAGTATCCAACGAAAGGAAACTTTATTAGACTGTGGTGGAGAATTTGAAAGCATTTTATGTCTACCCTTGACGTTGATGGTCGCTGCGGTATCATTCAACAAAAGTGAATCATATATCACAGTTCTTGGCAGCACCAAGAACAGTTCCCAGTAGCACCAAAGAATACTTATCAGTCAGACCTGAGAATTGTTTCTATATACCAAAAACACAGTTCCTAGGTAGGGCATGAAAACTAGGCCTATTAGGTCATGAGGAATTCTCAGTAGAACCAGTTCCTACGACATAGGCACTGTTCCTAGCAAGCTATGCTCACAATCATTAGTAGGACACAAGAACAGTTTCTAGTAGGCCATAGAAACAGTTCCTGGTACGACGCTTTAAGATTTTGCCGTCAAACTTTGCAACAAGTACCTAACATACGGTTTCCCAATGGGGCAACTTTAGTTACAAAACATAGTTCTGAAACTGACCGGTGCTGTTTGGCTAGCCAATATACTAGAGCGACTCCTAATACGAAGGAGTTAGTGTAATACAGCATCTTCATTCATATTAATACCGTGCCAAGATACCAAACTTCACGGGAGTGTAAGTATAGTACCATCAACACATCAGTACAAAAACGACCACTTAAGGTTAACCCAGGAGGCGACAGGAGACGACAAACAATGGAATGTGAAGATTCATTTGGCCAGAATGAGATGATGCAAGAGACGAGTGACACGGACGATAAGTACATAGAGTACAAACGAAACGTTATAACCGAGCCGAGGTTTCTGCTGTCAGTCTTAAGCGGAGATAAAAACCACAAAAACATCGCTCATTTTGGGTAGGAAAAGCTGCTGATACTACGACTGCATCTTGGTATCATTTTCCGAGAGAAAGAAAGAGAGAGAATGGTGTTATTCCACATTGATTGGCTTCTGAAGAACTCAAAAGTTTGAGTGTATTTTATATCATTAACTGGCATCGCAATATCAAAGGTCAAATAAAAAGGTGAATCCGTTTTACTTCATTAGCTGGCTACACAAATCTGGAACACAATAAATATTTTCCACATCGCTATCGCTCTAAACAGAACACCGCCGTTCATTTTTTTTTTAACTTTAAGCTGAACTTACGTTAATAAAGAAAACGGCATTTACAATCATATAAATCTGTACAAAATCAGGTATCACAGATCTAACTAAAGGACTTCACAATATAATGAAAAGATCGTTCAGTGGCTTGTTAACAAGTAAAACTTTCAAGGTAAAAAGACTCGACTAATGTCAATAATAATTGTAAACTTTATTTGTATACTTTATTAAAGTCCAGTGCTTTTTACAAATACAAAACAGATACATTGGGGGCATAATCATATTTTGACATCCATACTCTAACCCTGAGATGAATCTTCGTCCTGGGAAGGAATCGTTGTTCGATTAAAACACTCCAGAAGTTTAACAGGGACACCTAGGCCAAGTAAGAGTCAAGTACTTCCTCATTGGTCGACAGTCATAAATACAAACAATTATTATTATTAAAAATGTAAATAAGGCATAGTTGCAGCCTTACACAATCTTCCGTCAACTGAATATAAAAAGAAATGGCTTATTAGAGGTAACGCAATCTCAATAGGCCTACAATCTCAATAGGTCCACTATCAATATCAAGTTGTTGTATAGGCCTATACTATCAATATCAATCACTGTCATTTTTCACTATGAACATTAAGAACAGAAATTATCTACTTACGTATACAATGAAAAATTAAATCAAAATCAAGCGTGACTTCCGAACGGTGGTGCGCAGGCGCGAAGGTCGGGGAAAGGTACCCGTGGTCAGTGCTGAATGTAAACTGAGATAACGCTCAGAGTTCTTCGTCATTTTATATTATGACGTATCTGAGGGCCATCCGGTATCTTAGGTATAACGTAGAAGTGGAAATTCATCTGACGCAACTAAGAGAGAGAGAGAGAGAGAGGCTTCACGCGTAAATGGGGATTCATACGTAGTTAGTAGATATAAAATACACAGTGCCGGAATGTTGGAGGTGGGGAGGGGGCCCCGTTATGCTGAGCAATAATGTACTTGTAACAGAGAGAGAGAGAGAGAGAGAGAGAGAGAGAGAGAGAGAGAGAGCCTAATTAGAACTGTACCGAGGAAAATATAACAGACTATAATAGTAGCTGTTACCTGTAAGCAGGTTTCATAAGTTTATTGAAGTGAAGAACATCGATGGGTCTCTCTCTCTCTCTCTCTCTCTCTCTCTCTCTCTCTCTCTCTCTCTCTCTCTCTCTCTCGCAAAGGCCATGATGGACAGCAAAGTAACTTTCTTCGAGCGCCACGATTCATGTTTCGGATGACACTTAATTTCTGGTCTTTTCTCTAACAAAAGTCGGTATCTAATTATCTCTAAATCAAGAAATGTCGAAGCAAAAATAAAAGCAAAAAACTACATTTATAATGGTATGGTACTGGACAACACTGTAAACCAAGGATTAAGTGTCAAACTGACCTTTCACCTCGCTAATTCAATGTGCTTTGACATAGCAACTTCTGATGGCATATACTAGTATTTAGTCTCATGTCAATCGACTGATAATTGTAATCAAACCTACTGAACTACGCAACTCGACTGATTCGAAGTCACTTGACCAACGTGAAAGCTATTTCCAGTTCATGCTCTTTATCATCAATCTGATTCACTTCTTTAAAATGGTAGAGATTTTTTTCTTCTTCTGGTAATTATTTTCAGCTTTGTCATCCAATTTATTATTAATGCATAATTAAGTAGGGAATATGTGCACATTCACTAACTACTGGTCACGAACTCCTTATTACATTTCCATAAACTCTCTTAATGTCATTCCCGAAACAGCTGTCACCTAATACTAATACTAATAAACATCAGCTTTAAATATGACTACCAAACTTTCCTTTAAATATTAATGATATGAGCCAACAGGTCACCCCTAAAAAACTAATTCGATACGACAAACTTTGGAAATATACGTGTATGTGCATGACGTTTGACTAATGCTCCTTATAATACGATCTGCTTTTTCATTGCTATAACCATACCGTAATATTTCACGTTCATGACTAGACGAAATCTAATATAATGTACCGTTTAAAATATGCAGAAAAATAAGACTAGATACTATTCAGTAAGTCTTGCAGAGTTCCGACATGAATTTCTGAAAATCAAATTCATACTTTTTTATTGAGAGGTCACGGGACATCCTTTTTTTAATTTAATGTTTTTGGTGGCATGTCTTGCATACAGATCACTTCTTCACTCTATTTAGAAAGTTTTCTGAAAGTACTTTTCGGTAACCTGAGAAATTATATAATCGTCGGTTTGATGTTCCGACAGAAACAAGCAAATCATGAAGAAAGTCAAGCCAGTAATGTAAAATGATAGTGTCCCTCTCATGTAATGATGTAGTGTGATATGATTTTATTTGCACACCTTTTTTTTTAATGGAAACAGCGCAAAATTCTATTCCTTCGTGTCGAAAAAAATTAATAAAAAATTTTAAAATACGCATTAACACAATGTTAGAAATGTTGAATTCAGTTAATGTTGTGATTAATGTGTTAAAATTTCCCCAGCAAGTTATGTAAGGTTAAGTAAAATGTTAACACAAAATATTCAGAAATTTCTTTTCTAAATCGGTTCAAGGTTACATAGACGTCTCGCTAACCTCATGTGACCTATTTATCTAAAAAAAAAAGGATCAGTTCGTTTGGAAAATATCTTCAACTGTGCAAAAAAAAAAAAAAAAAAAAAAAAATCGCCACCTTAAGCAAAAATCAAATTTTATGAATGGATAAAAAGAAAATATTTAACCATGTAAATGATTGGTCCCTACTTGCCATCTTGATTTGCAAGGTTACGTAAGATATTATATAATGTAACGTTTAAGGGTATGGTGCTTTTCAAAAGCACGATATATATTAGTAGCGATTACTATAAATTCAATGCGGTATAGTGCTATTCTAAAATACTGTCCAGTATCGATAATATGCCATATTGCTGAATTTCATGACTATATATATATATATATATATATATATATATATATATATATATATATATATATATATATATATAATATATATATATTTATATATACTATATATATATATATATATATATATATACATATATATATATATATATATATATATACTAATTTTATACATATATATATATATTATATATATATATATATATATTATATATATATTATCATATATATTATTAATATATATACATATATATATATATATATATAGTATAATATAATTATACATTATATATATATATATTACTATATATTATATATATATATATATAATATCACAGAATGTCATAATGTACAATCTCATAACAGAATATCACCGTAGGTGTGGCATAAACGCATGTCATAACACTAAATGCTATTAATATACCTCGGAATACCAAATGAACTAGTAGAGTTAAATGTCCTTATTATTATTATCATTATCATTATTATTATTTAGAAGATGAACCCTATTCATGAACAACCAGCCTAATAGGGCCACTGACTTAAAATTCAAGCTGCCACAGTATACAGTGTTCATTAAAAAGAACTAAAAGAAGGTAATGGCAAATGCAGAAAGAAGAGATCACTTTTTAAAAAAGAAAAATAATATGAATAGACAAAAGAAGAGATCACTTTTTAAAAAAGAAAAAATAATATGAATAGACAAAACATCATGAAAGAAAATCTGCCATGAAAAGTTCGTCTCTCCGAAAAGCCGACAAATACCAAGGGCTTCCCTATGGAGACCTTTCTCGTGCACAACAGTTCAAGGAGGACCTCGGTGTTCTCTGGAGACGATGGCAAACCAAGGCGACCTTGACACAGAAAGGAAAACGCTCGTGTTCGCGCTTGAAAACACACCAAATAAACATCTGTTTGACCTTGATGCAGATCAACATCCTTATTAGGTGAAGCCCCCATGGGAAGTTCGGTCCCTGAGACCAATGTACAGTGCAATCTCCAAGACCAGCGATTTCCCTAAAACCGATACCACTGTGCAGAGCTCTCCGTAAGACCACTGAAGTGCATTTTTTCTAGAAAAAAGTTTGTAAAACCACTGACCAATATACAGACCTCTTCGTAAGACCATTGAAAAGTGCAATTTCTCTAGAAAAAGTCTGTAAGACCACTGACCAATATACAGACCTCTCCGTAAGACCACTGAAGTGCATTATCTCTAGAAAAAAACGTCTGTAAGACCACTGACCAATATACAGACCTCTCCGTAAGACCACTGAAAAGTGCATTTTCTCTAGAAAAAAAAAGTCTATAGAGCAGATTAAAGAGTACAAGGAGAAAAAAAAAAAAACTTAGACGTGACAAGACGCCCAGACTCTGCTCCTACATGCAATCCAAATTTGTATCAGAAGACCTTTAACTGTCTTGTTCTGCAGTTGGCCGAGAGACAGGGGGAGGGGGCATAGAGTGCCTGACACACTTAGGGGCTGGCAGCAACAGAAATGACGTCCCAAAGATTATCTGCTATGGCGCTAATTTTGACAAGTAAGCGTCGTGAAGAAACTGTGGCGACAAAAGGAAGCGAGATGAAAAATAAAGGATGTGATTAAGCTTCAAGAGTTCAAATAAATACAGCAAAAATCACCACCGAGACCACTGGAATACATCAGAGATGAAGTATTACTCTAACCCCACAAAAATCCTTATCATATTGAATAAGTGATTTTCTAACCAAACGTTTATCTAGGAGGAGAAAGTTGAATTGGATTGAATCTGGCAAATACAATTATCAAATGACCTTCACAAGTTAACTTCGGAAGCTGCCGATTCAGAGTGGGGATAATTTCTCCAGCATAGAATCATTCATTCTTAAGAGAGATTTCGCCCCAAATTTCATCAACTCGAGAGGGTCGCCTAATCAATGCATTTGCTTGGCCTCACGAAATTCCGTTCACCCGTTCTTGAGATATTACCCAGGACAAAGCGTAGGAATGCATGGTCTGAAGTTGACTGAATTAATGAATGAGACAAATAAGAAAAGGTTATAAAAGAAAAAACGACAAAAGAACCACCAGCATGCTCAAGATTGTTTCATCTTAAAAGCCATCAGCCAATAAGGAGGGAGAAGACTGTTTTGGGGTTGGGGGGGGGGGGGGCGTCTACTCTGGAAGAAAACCGACGGACTGATTGACAGGTTTAGTCACCTGGTACTGCATGCGAGCGCAAGGATAAGAATGAAAACACGTATCACAGCAGAATCCAAAATGGTGCAGAATAAAGAACCACTGTCGAATCGTTCTGTACGAGACCAATTCATCATTCAAGACTGAAACAGCAAATCATAATAAATACAAAACGGTAAAGTAATAAAAAGTACCATTGCTGAATCGTTCTGTGAAACTAAAACCTGTCAAACTTGATAATCAAATGGCCTCGAGTAAATGACTCGTAATAGTAACGAAGCTGAGAAAATGCAAGAGAAAAAAATACCAAAAAATGCAGGAGACTGTGGACGCGCAGTCAAGCCTACGTTATGCAATGGAGAATCCACAGAAAATCCCTCTAACCTCGTGCCAAGATTATGCAGGGTGAGGTCGAACGAAGAAAAGGTTATATGAAGATGGGGTCAGTATGCTAAAAACTGGGTGAAATTTCATGAGAATGTGGACTAGTGAAGAATGTGGTCTGGATCAAGGTGAAGAAGAGACCACGTGAAAGTATCAAGGTGAAGAGACTGGGTGAAAGCATCAAGGCGCAGAGAGATCAAATGAAAGTGCAAGGTGGAGAGGAGATCAAGTGGACGACATCTCAGTTGAAGAGCGTGGTCCTGTTAAGAAGTCCTTTCGAAGAAATAGTCTTGTGAAGAGATTTAAGCAGAGAAATGAAAAATCGGGTAGAAAAAAAAGTGAACACAAACAATCCTCAAAGTAACCCTAATCCGCAGTGTGATCCAAAGATGAATATCAACAAGTGCAAGGAATATAGCGCTCTAAGCTGCCAATACCAATGTATACGATAAAGCTTTACTAAAGGTCTGCCGCAGAGGAAACCGCATTTAAGGAGAACAAAACGACTGAGAGACAAAGGACCCAAAGGCACAACCTGAATTATGGCTCCTGGGAAAACTTTGAAGGAAATTGCACTGTCTACGTAAATTTCCTAATGCATAAAAGTGAGTCTCCAGATGCCGGATATAAAGCAACGCTGACCGGAAACTAACGAAATTCTGTTATTCATTCATTCTAAGAAGGCAGATCTATAGGAAAGAGCGAAGTCTTCAGAAACTAACAGAGTACCTTTGCACCGGAAGTAACTGCGAATAATGTGTTAATAATTACTACTAAGCGGAGAAAACGGAGACAATAATTCCACAAATATATATGTATAGTGCACTTGCACCGGAAGTTCGGTTGATTTCACCAAATCTACCTTCAGTCTTACTTTGCAGTCGTTCTGTTGCATAATCAATTTTTAATTCTCCCAATATCCGGGTTGCTTATGAAACAAAATGGACTTTATAAATGAAAGTGGTTCCAAAATAAACAGAGGTATACAACAGACATAGCTACTCTATGGCGCAGTCAGATATAACCACAAATTGTAAAACCAACATCTGCACTAGTAGACTTAGACTTGTAGAAGAGCAAAATAGACCAGTTTCCACATTTACACAACCAGCCAAGGTGTTCTGAAGAAATATCTGCAATATGAAAAACTGACATGAAACATATAGAGCCAAGTCTCCAATTAACATCAAATCACGACTATCGATGTTTTTTTTTTTTAGTCTTGCTATTCAACACTTCAGAACCAAAAACAAAGCGGCGGAGATAGTTGGTGTAGCGACCGTACAAGGCTGAATCAAAGCGACGATAATTTTTTCCAGGGAGAAGTTCCGAGTGGTCGATTTTCAACTTTTTCCCCAGGGTAGGGGGGAAAGGTTGGGGGGGGGGGGGGGGGGGTGAGGTGTGAATAGATGCTGCTTATGTTCTACTCTTGTGACTAACGTTTCTGAAGACTAGGCCTAATTAAATTAGCAAGTTCTTAAAAACAGCCCTTAAGTTTCATGCCAGGAAAACCGACTCGACCAGCGTTGGAAAGACATCAGTTTTTGTCCGATTATAGATCAGAAAACCTGATAATGAGACTAATATGCAAGTAACAAATTACGCACATTACGTGGTCTGAGAGCAAATTCTGCCACCTGTTAATACGGAGGTAGAACAAGAGAATGACGCCATTAAATCTGAAGTGAACTTGAATCATTTTCTTTTTTATGGTTTCCTTACCTGACTGCAAAAATAAAACCGTCATATGTCTAGTTGATCTAACGACATTCTTCCTTATGATCCCTCAAGATTTTAAAACTCCCCCTGCCTCTCTCAATTAGTGATTACATTCCCACCCGCACCCGCTCAACTCTGTCACCCAGCGCTGAAGTGTAATTAGTCTTTTAATTAACTTTCTCACATGATCATTTTTAACCACTGCTATTCATATATATAAAAATACCCATACATAATTATTATTACCAACAAAACGTTAAATAAGTTTAGTATTGCACACGAAAACAAATAGGCCTAGGAAAGCAATATTTAGCCCAACCAACATAAAAAATTGTTCATAAAATTACGTGACGCCTATAAATAAGAGATATCTCATATGACGGACACGTTTTTGTTTCCACGTTTCAGTTAGTTTCTCGGGCAGCAGGTGTCAATAGACCACTGGCCGACTGAATTACAATGCACGAGACTTGGGCATATCGTGTTTCGGTGAATCTGGGATAAGCAAGAAATAACAAAAGACAGCGCGCAAGAGCGTCCCATGATTGCGTCATTTTCAGTTCTATCATAATAAGCCCAACATTTTATAATTAACATACAACAGCAAATATGTAAGTAACCGGAACTTTCAGCCACTGTAAAAAATAATTAAACCCTGATATCTGAGACAAACCAATCACAAACGGAACAAGTACTTAATACCTTTTCACTTTATATCATGGAGAATAGGCTACACCGAATAAACAACTTAGAATCAGGATTAATAAGGCAGTGTAACATCAAAAGTTCAACTGTCACGAATACGTCAATTTCAGACAATACTAACCGTGTTATCTTGTATGAGGAGGAACAACAATGGCTAACAGCAGAATACCCAGTACATGAATCTGAAGACAAGGCAAGGATGAGGAAGACCTGGCAGATCTAGACCGTGGTCAGGCATAGACCCAGAAGCGGTGAGCATGCTGGGTTGTTGGGAAGTTTTACAAATGGGGGTAATCAAATGATCACTACTCTAACTCACATACAATATTGGGGACTATAATATAAGGTATGTCTGAGTCAAGAAACTGGTAAAAGAACTATACAATGAAGGAAGACTCTTAAACAGTACTGGTATACTCGTCATAATTTTTATATCAAAACAAACGTAAGCTTAACAATAATAAATAAAACGATGTAAAGAAAAACCTATTTAATATCAGTGCTATTCCACAGTTAAAAGGTAAACACGGTTTCCCAAACGAACACAAATCTCTCTCTCTCTCATTGCATACCACAGCCAGATGGATATATTAAAGCCATACAAGTAAAGCCGTTAAAACTTTGTTAATTCTAAATAAACCTCTAAGCAGTAGTACCACAAATCTACCGAACTTTTAGTCAAATAACTTGGCACTTTATATCAACTTGGCCTAGAGCCCCAGACCCTTTACAGGCTGTTAAAACAATGCATTTTTAACTTTTAACTTTTTCTAGTACTAATACTGATTTAACATCGTGCATCACTAGAACACCTTAATACATAACATCACACTTTATTGCGCACGCAATGTCATCCATCGTCTGATACAAGATACAAATACAATGATCTGTTGGCTGTTCAGGTACGGAGGTCCATACTAAGCCTTCCTATCCCCTGCACATCTTACCACAACCAGGGCAACGGCGTGATGACGTAAGCCAGCTTAGCCCAACAGAGCCAGTCAATCAACTTATGGACCATCACAAATAAGTCTTATCAATCGGGTTATCTATATAGGCAGATTGTAACAACTATATACAAATGATAATACAGCGAAGTTCCCTGTGCCCCTGGCTTTAATTTCTGCCCGAACGAAAGCATGCTCGTTTCACGCCCAGCCTTATTTACTCGTGATGAGATAAAACATGCGGGGATACACAGCATATATTAACATAATGTGAATCGGCTCTGGTCTCGATATGCAGGTACAAATTCTTCATGTTGATGATCATTCTTCTGTACGGAATTAAGTTAAACTGCATGGCTTTGATCATTTCATGCATATAGAGTGCATTTATATAATAGGCCTATGGGACATAAATATCTTTTTAAACGTTAAATATTGTTTGCAAAATGGGTGATAAAAATTAGGCGTAAGTAATTTTCAGTGTTGACTATTTCTAAAAGTACTTTTAAATTTGACAGTTTCTTGTTTACAGATACAGAAATACCTTTCGTGTATGGCAACTAAAGCTTTCAGCATATCAAATGCAACTTGAACAATGTTCTATGTTAGTAACAGAATGTCGTAGTTTGTCTGTAATTTAAATTAATAACTGCTTACCGGAGTACACTCGACAATTAGAAGCGAAGTTTATCTAGGTCTTTCATTAGCAAGCAACTAAAATTAAAACTTTTAGCAATTCGACACTGTCGGCCAATTTAGAGTAGCTAATTGGCAATATTTATTTCTGCTAAGTGACTGACTGACTTGAGTTGATTAAGCAGGTCTTATGCCAGTTCGGACACTTGTTCTATGGCGGCAGGTAAGTGTTGGGAGGTATAAAATGGTGACTGACTATTATGGACCTCTAGACACAAACATGCGGTAATTCTAAAGGAAAGGGGCTTAATTACCGAACGGTTTTAACGTTTAAATTACTATTTGCCAGCTGCGGGTTATCATGCGGCTTCCTAGCCTATATGTAGTACACACCAAGGTAACAACACACTTCCCGGTTGTATGTTTGGATTTAATTATTCTTCCACGTGCGTGTCTAAACCACCATTAAACTCCATGCCCAACTTTCAACCTTCCTGTTGAACCTTTCAAAAGTTTGAGGATTACAACTATTTTCGATATAAATCATGTATACATAAATACACAAGTATCTTCAAATTTTTCATTAAGGCCCCTTACAGGTATGATTTGGAATTTCGGCTACATATTCTGACATTGCTACCAATGTCATTAAACAGCGTAATTAATTATTGTAGATGAGTTACAAAAGGCTGTTTCTATACCTTGGTCTAATCAGATAGACTAAGTTATACAGCAGTTACTGTAATATCTTTTGTCAGTAATAGTAATTACCTGTCACCCCTGTAAGTTTGTTGCAGTAGTTCCCAGTTGCTTAATCCAGCTAAGAGCATTTTTCAACTTACAAGATAGCATAAGGATACAAGACCCAGGCTTTGCTGTATTATATTACATGTTAAGGCCTACACAACGACCCAACCTTGCTAGCCATAGAAGGGGCGTTCTCGAACACGAATACCTTCAAGTGTAATCTGAGAATACCCTAGAGACCGTCCGTTTTAAAGGATGCTTAACTACCCGATATAAATGAAATAAGATCACAGCCATCGAAATCCAATGAGACGAGTTAGTCCACGAATGTGTGGTTTATTCACGATATCGGATTCTCACCGAATCGCTCTTAAAAGACAGCCACTGACACGTGCGTACAGAAATGACCAATCGGTGGCAGATCTTACCAGGTGAAGTTACGTGTCCGTTCATCACTGCATGTCCATTACGTCTTGTAGGGGGGCTGTGGTTATCAACATCCTCTCTGCCCTCTTCTGCCATGGTGGGGTGGGCGCTGTTCGGCTACTGAATGACCGGCAACTTCAACACGAGCTGTCAAACTGAGACCTTCCATTTTAAACTTCCAGCGTGAGTATGTTTTGTTGCCAGTGTCCCAGAGAAGTTCTCATACGAATCAAAAAAGTATTGAAACCTACCAAAATAAACCTTTATTACCATTTAAATACCAACTATAGTAACAACATTCTAAAGATTCATCCAAAATAAAACATTAAAATGTTATATCCTTCTAAAAGAGGTCGCTCGCTCCTGGCCATTTATCATACGTCCGCCAGCCCTGACACCGACCTCGCTCGCTACAACAGAGCTGGCATTAATTTATGAGCATGAACATTTTGACTTCGATTCAGTGGGCAAAAATGTCACGTCCAATGAAGTTATCATTTTCAGTTTCTGAACTTTGACGAGATACCTTGGTATCTTAAGGTGCACGACCTCCTTTATACACATGAGTCTACAGAAAGCTGTAGTGATCTCCATCCTTTTTTTTTCCTCTCTCTAGTTCACATGCACGTAACTGGTAACTGTGCATATAATTGTACACTCATATTTATTTGCTTTACGTTAGGTTACAGAAAAATCAATTTTATCCCAAACTTTGCTTGTCTAAATGTTAATTATTACAATGGGTTTCCCAAGGCTTCATAGTGATTTAATTTTTGCTACAGTACATTAACCAAATTTACACTTTTCATATCACAAGAAATGACTGCAATTTCAGTTTATTAACACTAGTACAAATTAAAGTCAATTTCTGTCACTTCAATGGGCCATTATTACCTAGCTATCTTGCATACAACAGCTTTCCCAGGCCCTACTTCACCTTGCCTGCACCCACTACAGTCAGCTAACAATCAAGTATCTAATTACAATGGCTCTTAACAGAACAAGCTAAAGCTGTTCTCCTTGGATGCTCTCAGGTTGATAAGGGAAATGACCAAACCACTGGACCATTGAGGAGTTTGATGTAATAATCCAGTAAATTAAACTTTTACATGTTTCTTAGATTATGTGCTGTCAATATATTTCGTACTGTAACGTCATTTTCGTGTCTTCCAGATCTCCACCCTCCCTCTACATTTTGCCAAAAATTTCCATCAGGTCCCGGATTCTTTTCAGCAGATACAAGTCCACCCTCCATGAACTTTATGTAAGGGCAACGACGGACATCCTTCAAGACTCGTTGACTTTCCAGTAAAGTAGTAGATGCAGTACAGATCATTAAACTTCTTGAATAAGGTAAAAAATATCATATGAAATGACCCACAAATAAAAATGAGAAGAAAAATTTCGATACAGGGCATGCCAAAATGATCAATTTACTGTACAGTGGTTTGTAGTTCTGAAAATCAGTAAACTTTTAAGTCATTACAAAGTCAGGGACATTTATCCTATATGCTTTTCAATCACTGACCTAATGGCATCACAGGACTTAACAAATAGATTACATTTCATCTGGATTCACTCAAACCGTCTGTTTCCGATCAATAATTAGAAGCTTGTAAACTACCTGGCTCCTTTCCCATAAATTTCACACAATGTAGACATTAACCATTAGTACACATCTTTATAAACATTTGACCACTGCTTGAGAATTAAACAAACAGTTTACCTAATAACTTGGATCTGTACAACTTACAGGCTACAGAGGATCAAGCTTTTCTACAGTTACATCTCTCCATGCCATCAAGTAAACTTGGGTTACACTTTTTCACGAACAAATTTTTTGTCTGCACTTCCTTTAAAAGTCCTTATGGCAAATAATGTCAAAACTTAGTTTATAGGTTTTGGGATTTTTTTTTTTTTTTTTTTTTTACATTTCCATACAAATTTTTCTCTACCTTACATGGCTACACTTTTGCACCAAAGGATGACAAAATAAACATCTTTTCTAGGATAGCAAGAGAAACGTTAGATCTATTATTTATTTGCAGGTACTTCACAGGCATTTTAGGAGTAAATTAATATACAGCTATACATAAAGCAACCAAGAGCACAGACATCAGGTACTCTGATTCAATTTTTTTTTTTTATTCAAAACAAATAAAAACTGCTGCTAAGACTCTGGAATATAGATTAAATCAGCATGGTACAAATAACAGCATCACCTACAATTTCAAATCTCGTGTGTGTGTTTATTCCTCAGATGACTATTTTTGCAGTCCCTATGCAGTAAAATACCTTGCGGAAGACAACCACCATCCACAATAACAATATTTAAACAGCAGGGATAAGAACCATGCTATGGAAGTCTGTCCTTTGCTCTTATTAATTTTTTTTTTCAACATCATACATTGCATTCATTACTAATAAAATTTTAATTATATCAAAGAAAAATTATATAGTACATGATTAAGAATGGTATAAACCAGTTGCTTCTTTACCTATCATGCTTTAGTTGAAGCAGAAAACATTCGCTATATGCTTGGCAGGCCGTCATCCATTTCAGACAAATATACAGTAAACAGGACATGAACGAACTAATGAATAAAAGTATAGTGAGGAAAGCACAAAAAGAACCTACTATGTAAATGTGCTACCTAAACACTTTACCCATCTATAAGTTTTGGTAAAAATTTCAATAAAACATCTTCAGTCACACTTCCTCAAAGATTAAATCACCTTGTAGCCCAATGTCTTTCTAGTACTGTACTGTACTTAACAAGACCCACCCTTCACCCCCAATTTGCAGGCAAGATGAAAAAAAAAAAAGAAACTTTAAAAACTGTATGCAAATCAAATACAAAAGCTTGTAGGTAAATATAAACTTTCTGCTTTAAGGAAACTTCGGAAAAAGTACTTGCAAAGTTCAAGTCTATATTGGAAATGAGGACATTTTTTCTTTAATACAGACCCCACGAAGAGGAAGAATAACTAAGAGAATGAAAACACATAAGAACAACATTCTCCAAGTAACTATCTTCACTTCTTTAGTATTAAAAAAACGAAACATATAACAATGGGGAAAAAAAAAGCAATTCAGGAATATAAGTTGCCCACACACTGCCCTACAGTAATATAGAAAAAGATAAAATGCAACCCACACTCACTTATACATATGTACAAAGTGACAGAAGTTTATAAATGTTGTACTATACAGTAAGTGGAAACTACAGTTCTAAGATTCTACTCATGTTAACATATTGATGAAAATGCAACTGTCTGACAGAATGAAAAATAAAATGAGATATCAAGCTTTCCAACCCAAGGTTTTGACTACCATCTGCCAAGAGTAGATAGGAATGTAATCGGCAACTAAAAGTTCAGACCATGCAAACTGGCTTCAACTGTATTTCAGAAATCATAGAGCTGGAAAGTGGGCAATTTTTGTTCCATAACACTAAGAAAAAAGTATGAACAATTACTGTATTTATCTAAGTTACCGTGCATAAAAAAAAGAAAAGAAAAAAAAAGGAGTGCTGGAATGTACAAATTATATAAACTGATGAAAAAACAATTATACATTTTCCCCACTTGGGAAAATTACCTGTCAAGACAACAGTCTACTGAGCATTTCACTATAGTTTCATATCTAAGTTGAAAAAAGTTCAATAACTTCCAAGAAGTATACATCAAAAAGAATATGTGTTAAGTTCTCTATATATCAGGGAATACCATACAATTTACTGCCATTCTTGGGTAAAATGATCTGTAATAAATTCTAATATCAAGAAGTACGATACAATTTACGGCATTCTTGGGCAACATGATCTGTAATAACCTACGTAAAAATGGAAATGTAGGGAAAGAAAGAAGAAGATTGTGCATAAAGTAGTCCATTGAAATTAATGAAACTTTAGGACTGTCCACTATAATAAAAATTAGAGCTTATAAAACCTAAGAGGCCCTATTGGAAGTTGAGACAAATGAAAACTATATCCAGTAATTAACATAACAAGTAAAGAGCACCAGGCATCTTTTGTGACATCTAACTGTTAGTGCTGGATTTCATCTATCATCATATGTATCTTACTGCAACATCATCATAAAACCTCAAGACTGAAAAATATCTATAAAACTAAATTTTACACCAAAACAAGAGAAGACTTTTGCATAGTATATACACGAGAGAGAGAGAGAGAGAGAGAGAGAGAGAGAGAGAGAGAGAGAGAGAGAGAGAGAGAGAGAGAGAATTATGGCACCAAAGGACAAATGGATTAACTGCCATTCAGCTACAAAAGCAATAGGTGAACTGTCAAGACGCTACAGGGACAAACTGATTTGCTGTTAGGCACCTAAATCTCATGAGACAACTGTGTAACTGTGTATGCCAAAAGAAAATACTCCACAGGAATGTATTCACTAAATTAAAAAAGAAAAAAAAAAAAACTGGAAGGACTAGATTTGGAGAATTTTCCAATAGACATCACAAGAATATGTAAGTTCATGACACAGAAAAACAAAGCATGATCATTACTATGTGCAATACATGCAATCTTCAAAGATTTAATGCTATAATATGCCAATTATGACAAAAATTTCAAGTATGCACATGCAATTAGTTCTGTACTGTTTTTGGATCTTCGACAAAAAACACAGCTGACCTCATTATCACAACAATTTGATGATGGTAATTTGGAAGAGTCCCTGCTCATCTACTTCAAAACTGTGAAAAGCCAAGGCATATTATCATTTTCATTTCCAGAATCTTAGCAAGTTTTCACAACAGGCAAAAAAAAAAAAAAAAAAAAAAAAAGAATGAAATAGATTCAATAATGCAAAGGTTAAATCTGCTTCATGGTAATTACAATGATATCCTTATAATGAATAATAGAGCCTATGAAAACAAAAAAGATGATTCTGGGTGCATAAAATGTAAATAACAATAGGATCCATTACTAGTAAGAGGCATTGGAAGTTACTTGTACTTAAGAACATATTATATACTTTTATCTATCTGTGACCATCAGTAGAACAGAGCAACTAAAGATTAAATATGGCTTCAACTGACATCTCCTCTGACTCACGTTACTGAAGGACACTTTTTATCAGCATTTGGTATTTACAACGAGTGCAAAAAACTAAATACATTATTCACAGAGGCGTAACTCTTCCTCAAAGGAATTGAGAAAGACATTAATAAACTATTTACAATTCTGTATGTACACAAATATCATGCAGTACACTCCTAAGCCCATTGAAAGGGCCATATTTTGATACAAGACAAGGGAATATAGTACATGTAAAATTTAACCGTTTGCATAACACTGCACATGAGTTTCTAACAAAGTGCATAAACAAAAGTATCACTAATTTGTGCAAAACTAATGTTTCCACTAATTTTGTATCAATGTGGCTTTGTAAAGACCTTGTCCCTTCAAAAAAAAAAAAGTACCTTGAAGAAATGCCTGAAAGAAGGTAAAATGTATAACAAATTTATAATAGGAAAAGACCTTTCTCCATTATCCTGTTAAAAATAAACTTGACCCCAATATACTGAATTACATACTGTAATTAAGACTGTAGTAAATAATAAATTATTCTAGTCCAAATATACGTACATCTGAAAACAGCCCTTCAAGAAGAACAGCATATTTCTTCAAAAAAACCAAAAAGGCTGTAAGGTGTTTTCATTAACTTAATTTTATTCTGCTCAACAGCCTCATTCTTAAGGTTGTGCAGGAGCAATTTGTTTCAAGAACTGTGTGACATGCTTTGATTTAATGCATCAGTGACCAATTCCCCTTCAAAAAATCAAACAAATAGAGCAACCCATCTGATTTATGAAAAGACAAACATGAAAAAATGAGTTTAGAGAACCTTTATCATTATGTATTATTGAAAAAGAGATTAGGAAGCTTTTGTCACTCCGTATTACCAAGGGAAAATAGCACAAAATTTAACATGGAAAAAAAGATTAAGGATGCCTTAATCATTCCACATAATCACACATAAATGATGTTATAACAGGTTTTGCAGCATTCCTTTTATAGCTCCGTTGCAAAGCTTTCAGCCTTTTCCTTCTCATCCAGTCCTTCTGGTCTGCCCAATCAAAGATTGATATAATATTAACCTTATCAAAAATTAATTTGTGCAAGCACTCAAGTTTCTTCTATTAAATAATTCATAATGAAAGGTTTACCTTACTGGCTTACAAAACTATCAAAATTTCAATTCACCTCAAAGAGCCCGTACCATCACAAGGCTGGCTAAATCTACCTACCTCAAAGACTATTAAAACTGGCAAGTATAAATGATAAAACTTGAATATTTACAGCAATGCCATAAGTCTATTTAAAAAATCGATAATGGCATTCAATCATTTTTAGTACATGTAAACTCTACAGCCAGTATTCTATTCACTTTGAGGCATTATTCACATTCTCTTCAGGTGCTTTGATGTCGTACTGCCCAGGACCAAGGTAAGTCACCCCTTTACTTTAAAAAAATAGAGGAAAGGCTTTTATGGAAATGTTCCCAATGACAGAGCTCTTATATTTTCAAAGTCCCCCTTAATACTACTTTACAGACGCACGCACCACTGTCTTTTTTCTGATATGTTGCTTATACATATATAGACTGGTTTTCATTAATTTATCTTAACTCATGGGTCTTCTCTTCACTGTTATATACAATCTACTTTGCAGACCTCTGCTTTGCAACTCAAAAGTCTTTCATGGCTTGTTCCACCTACATAAATACAGATGCTGAATATCAATAGTAATATTAATAACAACAGTCATAACAATAATTAAAATGTTTTCAGTTCCAGTCAACAAACTGTGGGTTTTGATCATTACAGCCTAACAGAGATGGAAGTCACAGATAATTGGACTAGAATACATGCTAAAAGTTCGGTCACCTTACAAAGCAGACTACTAAAAAAAATTTCTTGTGCTTTTGAAACAAAGAATCCTCAAGAACATAAAAATTAATGAGAAACTTTTGTGTCTGTAAAATTTGTGCATTCTTACATTAATCAGCTGTTTCGATTGCTGTGTTCGTCAATAAGCATAACTGTTGAAAAATGGTAACTTGCTCTGATAATGGTAAATATGATATCACATTTTCATATGATAAAAGGCTCTCTCCTTCAGCTTTCTCCTCATCATTAAGTTCAGGCGTTAAAAGTCTCAACCGCAATACTTCAAAAAGCTTAGTCCACTCAGATTCATCAGCCGGAAGAACATACTCCTCTGCCCCCATGTCTTTCTGGGAAGTATCATCCTGAGAAACACTCACCACAGAACCATCTTGCACAACAT
The DNA here is from genome assembly GCF_015104395.2 of Macrobrachium nipponense. Taxonomy (NCBI): domain Eukaryota; kingdom Metazoa; phylum Arthropoda; class Malacostraca; order Decapoda; family Palaemonidae; genus Macrobrachium; species Macrobrachium nipponense. The sequence goes on along the minus strand of NC_061092.1, from coordinate 4,752,752 downwards.
AGGTTCCAGGTTCACCACTTTCAACCAATACTGCAGATGTTCCACCACTATTACTAGTACTATTTACAAACAGTGACGGTGTTGCAACATCAGCCTGCATCAACACAGATGATGTTGGTACCTGATCCTTTTTGTTTTTAAATGCTGCTACAGCTGCAGGACCAACTCCAGTTGATACAATCACTGCAGTCCCATCTTCACTTTTTAGCTGAGTCTGACAAAACTCTTTCATATACTGATCTACAGTGAGAGTCCCTTCCTCTAGCTTTAATGTTCCAGCCGTTATTACTTGGTGTCCTTCAAACCCTTCAGCGGTGCCTGTTAACATAACCCCACCTAATTCGTCACTAATAACCTTCCCCTTTTCAAAGGAATTCTGCTTCAGCCTCTTACGATTTCCATTTCTGAACTTGTCTCTTGCGTGTCTCTCCATCACTCTTCTCATGAGATCCTGAGGATGATCGTCTTCACTGTGTGTGTGCTGAGGATAATACACCATTTGAGTTTCCCCATCAAAGTCCTCAGTACTAGGATTATACTGAACCTTGAGATGGATACGAGCATGGCAATTGCTTGAGCGCTGGATTCGCACAAACCATCTACGTTTGATTTTGCTGGGCGAGTCTCCATCAGAGGAATCTCCCTCCTTTTTTTCTTTAAACTGGTCCATCTGAAACAAACAGGCACATTGCTTGTATAAAATATGACAAATTTTTAACCAATTTGTATTTTTCATAACTAACAAACCTTCGGTCTTAACATTAGGATAATACTAGCGCCAAGCTGGAAACCAGTAGATTTAAAATCAAACTTGAGAGATCCTGGGACTATTGGCATCTATACCAGGTCACAGAGCATGTAGTACCCAGAATGCCCTCGGCGTCCCGTGACCCAACAGTTACTTTCTTACCACCTTTAAGATAGGACGTGATTACTAACCATCGGAAGGAAACTAATGATGGGCAACTTCTAATAAAAACAAATAAAATTAATTAAAAATGAGAGAGCACTGGCAATTTTAGGAGAGTGGGGATAGGGATTAAAATCACTTACTGGTGAGATAAAATGACAAGTTTAGTGAAGGAAAGTCAGATTACCAGAGGAGCAACTGCAAGACATAAAGATGATAATTTGCAGGAGTACAAGAGGATGGTTAAGAAAGTAAAAAGAAGTAAGGGGAGAAAAAGAACGAAAAAAGGTGAGGTCTGATTGTATCCTATACCACAAATAACAGAAAAGTTCAATGTTGCCTTACTTAAGTTTTCCCCGTAAGACTATTAATGCAACTGAAAAACCTGGTTTGGTTCACCCAGTGTACATATGCATAAAGAAAGTGAGAGAGAAAATCTGGTGAATCAGAAAATCATTATTTTCATGAGTAAAACTTACTTTGGCGGTGTGAAAGCGATGGCAGACCAACTGGATGAGTTTTACATCTTGCTTTTCAATACGAGTAGTGTCTCTTATGTATCGGACATTGTACTTCTTTTCTTCCCCACTAAGCCACTGGTAAAAAAGTGGTAAGGTTTTAAATGTCTTGAATTCCCGTGGTACAACAATCCCATGCACTTCTTCCATGTGTTTGAAAAGCAATTTTACCTGAAAAAATAGTATTATTGTCACTATTATTCTGAAGATGAGCACTATTCATGATGAACCAACCTCTAGGCCCACCGACTTGAAACTCAAGCTTCCACACAATATGGTGTCCATTTGAAAGAAATTGCAGAAGATAATATGAAATACAGAAAGAAGACATCAGTTATTAGAAGAAAAATAAAATTAATTTATTATTGTACAGTATTAAGTAAGAAAAAATATAAATAAATGATTGAAGTACAAGATGAATTGTTTTAGGGTGGCAATCTAATGGATCCTTGCTTGAACTTTTGTGATAATCAACTTCAAATCATATTAACAATGAATTAAAAAGACAATACTGGATAACATTATCATACAGGTACATGGCATGTGACTCTCCTAATAAAATACCTGATAAAAGGTGAGATGACTACAGCCTGGTTCTTGACATCTAAAACTTCCAGGTTTAGGAGAACCAGACTTGCTCTGTTGATTTAAATCACTGCATACCTCACGAACATGTCGGAGGAAGTCAAAATGCTTTGAAAATACTTGCTGACATTCCTGTGAACACACAGAATGATATGAATGAATGAATGATTAGAAGTTTTCTGGCATCCTGACATCGAAGGTCATTGACGCCGAACAATGATATGAAGACATATCATTAGGCTTACTTTGAAAAATGCTTTAACAGCAATAAAATAAAATGAAAATATACGTACATATAACGAAAAATAGGGTATATAATGTTTTCAACATCCCTCATAATAATTATGATACACAAAACTGAATGTATATTTGATTTGTACAACCCATTTTCAACGAAAAAGGACTTGACACCATAAACGGATTTATATATATATAATAAAACTTACATTACACTGCCAGCTCTGTCTTGGCTTCTTACGCAATAGGACGGTTTTCTCTGGGAGGGAATCGTCAGCCCTGGTATCAGCCAATGAGAGGAGACTCTTTGTATCTTTTACTTTCACATCAACATCTATACCCAGGTCCATAAGGCATCCATCATCATCGGTTTCAACTCCATGGCAATTGATATAATGCTCCACCTGGGACAGATCAATAAATTATTATTAATGCAGTTGACAAAAATATTGAAGCCCAAAATTAACATATTCCAATAATTGAGAATCATAACATGATAACAATGTTACAATCACATTATAAAAAACCAGAATCATCCCATTCTGGTTTATAGCTACTTTACAGATACATTAATGCCACTCATGATGAACAGTCTCAAAATGACATTGCAGGCCTCATCAGCTCCACTTACCATATCTTCTCGTGATTCAATTTCTTCACCACAAAACCCACACTCCATGCACTCATCATCCGGAGGTTCTTCTTTCATGTTGGACTCTTCTTCAGGTACTGTAAATATTAAACAGGAGGATTTACACGTCATTTTTTTTAAATTTCAGACAATTATCTCTAAAAATGTTAAACAGGAATTAGATATGAGAAGTGGGGAAATTAAATTACTTTTATGAAAATCAGCTTATTTCCTTCAACTCTTATGAACTTGAAAAACCTATGCGGGAACATTTCTCTCAGTATTGTTTTTGCAAATAATTAAAAACCATAATTTTACAAAGCGTTTGATGATATGGTATACATAACTGCTTGTTGATGTTTTGGTTCAAAACACGCTCAAGCTTACCAAAAGCATGCAATGTAGCATACTAAACTCAGTACTATACTCAAATGATTTAATATGCAGTACAGCAAAAACTCTGCACTGAGACTGTGATTTGATTATTGAAGACAATTCACATATTACAACAAAATAGAGGAAATTTGTAACAAACAACTAGCCTCAGAAGCAAATATTAATACCTGAACGAAAAAACAAAATCTCATCGTGCGGTCAAATTTTGGTACCTAAAAAAACAACAAGCATTAACCAGTTCAGGCTCTGCTTTTTAAGGCTGAATTTTCAATGAATCGTCCCCCAGCTATGTTTCACAAAATAGCATCTTAGGAAATTTATTCTCTGTAACTGTACATTCAAAAACTAATTTATAACAACATTAATTAACAGTGATATTCAGACCTAGTGTGTATAAATAAGAATCTTGTAACACTTCTCAATTACAAAGAAATACAGGCAGTCCCCAGTTCTGACGGGGTTCCGTTCTTGCGCTGCGTTTTAAGCTGAAATTTGTCATAATTCCAAACATCATCAAAAATCTTCTAAAACCCTAAGAAAACCTTACTTTTAATGGTTTGGGGTGTATTGAAAATTATGTAAAATGATATTGTTATGATACAATAAAGTTTCATACATACTTACCTGGCAGATATATACGATTAGGGCCCACCCAGCCTCCCCGCAAGGAGACAGGTGGAAGAGAAAAAATATGATAGAAAACAGGAATGGTTCCTAGTCCTGCCACCCAGGGCAGGCCGGTAGATCACCTGACCTACCTGTAGCGAGTGGCGCGAAATTTGAATTTCTGTCGGGGACGACGGAGTCTTAGCTATGTATATATCTGCCAGGTAAGTATGTATGAAACTTTATTGTATCATAACAATATCATTTTCATACAATCAACTTACCTGTCAGATATATACATAGCTGATTGGCACCCTTCGGTGGAGGGTAAGAGAGAGCTACTTCTGGAATAAACAGGTAAACAACATATGTTGTAGGTATAAAAAAAAACCTTGGTTCCTACCTGATAGGTGGTAGACTTTGTGGCTGTAGCCCAGGAGTCTGCATCACCTCAAGAAACTTTAGCGAGATATGTGATCTATGGCCAAGAGTTCTTGTGGGTCTGCCGAAGGGGTCTTATCCACTTACTCGGCAGAGCCTGAAAGGACTTTGTCAATGGGTGCTGATCCACTTATATGACAACACGCCTTATGAAGGAGCACACAACCAATCCCGACCACCTGATCCTAACCACCATGTTAGTATTAAAAATTGCTCCGAGTTATCCCCAAACTCTTCACAACAACCATAACTCTAAACCAACTTGCACACGCACACATTAATTTTCCAAAAAAAATTTTTATGATACTCATCTAATAAAAGATATCACAAGGTGCAGGTGCCTGTGCGGCACCTGCACCTGTTCAGCAGAAAGTCCAGAACATATCTATTAGACTTATGCATCATGTAAAGGATTGGTGTTAGCTCCTGTACCCAGGATTGTGCCCGCCGACACGAAAGGACCTAAAGAAAAACATTTTTCGTAGGTCACACGAACGTCCTTCAAATAGTGAGAAGCAAACACTGAATTACACCTCCAATATGTCGCTTCCAAGATATTCTTTAGTGACATATTTCTCTGAAAAGAAAGAGATGTAGCGACCGCTCTCACCTCATGAGCTCTCACTCTCAGGAGTTCGAAAGAGTCATCCGTGCAAGCCTTATGAGCGTCAGTAATGACGTTCCTGACAAAAAAGGCTAAAGCATTCTTGGACATAGGTCTTGATGGATCCTTCACCGAGCACCAGAGACCTTGTCTTGAACCTCCCAACTGTTTCTTTCTCTGCATGTAAAACTTTAAAGCCCTTACTGGGCAAAGAGACCTCTCCGTTTCCCTGCCGACGAGACCCAATAAGCCTTTAACTTCGAAGTTTCTCGGCCAGGGATTCGAAGGATTTTCATTCTTCGCCAAAAATAAATCTTTGAATGAACAGATGTCTGAATCTAGTTTAAAACCCACTTTATCACTAAGGGCGTGCAGCTCACTAACTCTTTTAGCCGTCGCCAGTGACAAAAGAAACAAACATTTTCTCGTTAGGTCACAAAAAGAGGCCAAATGCAGAGGTTCCAATCTTGCCGAGGACAAGAATTTCAGAACCACGTCGAGATTCCAGTTAGGGGGAGATGTAATCTTAGACTTCATGGTCTCAAAAGATCTAATCAGATCATGTAGATCTCTATCATTTCCCAGATCTAGGCCTCTATTCCTAAAGACGGCCGAAAGCATACTCCTATAGCCCTTTATAGTGGCTACGGAGAGAAGAGATTCCTCTCTCAAAAATAACAGAAAATCAGTGATATCTGTTACAGAGGTACTGGAGGAGGACAACTTCTTCGACTTGCACCACCTTCTAAAAACTTCCCACATCGATTGGTAAACTTGGATAGTGGAAGTTCTCCGGGCTCTAGCGATCGAGCTTGCTGCCTTGCGAGAAAAGCCTCTCGCTCTGACAAGTCTTTCGATAGTCGAAAGGCAGTCAGAGCGAGAGCGGGGAGGTTTTGATGAAATCTCTCGAAGTGTGGTTGTCTGAGAAGATCCTTCCTTTGTGGGAGGGATCTGGGGAAGTCTACCATCCACTCCAGCACCTCCGTGAACCACTCTTGAGCTGGCCAAAAGGGGGCTATCAGGGTCATTTTCGTCCCCTTTGATGTCACAAACTTCCTGAGCACTTGCCCCAGAATCTTGAATGGGGGAAATGCGTAAACGTCTACATGAGACCAATCTAGAAGGAGGGCGTCTACTGTTAGAGCTCTGGGATCTTCTACTACTGAGCAAAAGACTTCCAGTCTTTTTGAGAGGAACGTGGCAAAGAGGTCGACATGAGGAGTCCCCCAAAGAGACCAGAGATTCCGACAAACTTCTGAGTGGAGGGTCCATTCGGTATGAAGGACCTGGTTCCTCCTGCTCAGCCTGTCTGCTCTCACGTTCCTTACTCCTTGAACAAACCTTGTCAAAAGAGAGATGTTCCTCTGTGATGTCCACAAAAGAAGGTCTCTTGCGAGCTCGTATAGGGCATACGAGTGTGTCCCTCCTTGCTTTCGAATGTAGGCAAGGGCGGTTGTGTTGTCCGCATTCACTTGGACTATCTTGTTCCTCATTAAAGGTTCGAAGCTCTTTAGGGCCAGGTGTACGGCAAACAGCTCTTTGCAGTTTATGTGCCAGGACACTTGAAGAGCATTCCAGGTGCCTGACACCTCTCTCTTTCCCAAGGTTGCTCCCCAACCTTTTTCCGACGCGTCGGAAAACAATACAAGGTTCGGGTTCTGAGTTTCTAGGGAAGTACCCTTGTTTTCCTTCAGTGGGAGTAACCATTCTAAGTGGCGCTTCATCCAAACTGGAATGGGAAAACTGTCCGAAAGAAGTCCTGTCTTCATGTTCCACGATCTTCTGAGGAAGAACTGAAGCGGACGGAGATGAAGTCTTCCTAGAGGAAAGAACTGTTCGAGCGAGGAAAGTGTCCCTAATAGGCTCAACCATTCCCTCGCCGAAGTACATTCTTTCCCTAAGAAGAGAGAGACTTTCTCTAAGCCTCTCGTTAGTGTCTCTTGAGAAGGAAATACTCGAAAACCCTGAGAATCCATCCGAATCCCCAGATAGACCAAGTTCTGGCTGGGGATCAGTTGGGACTTCTCGAGGTTCACGAGCAATCCTAAGGTCTTTATCAGGTTTAGTGTCAAAGCAAGGTCCTCCAAACACTGTTTCTCTGACTTTGCTCTGATGAGCCAGTCGTCCAGGTACAGAGAGATACTGATACCTTTCAGGTGAAGCCATCTCGCCACATTTTTCATAAGGCTCGTGAAGACCTGAGGAGCCGTAGAAAGGCCGAAACACAAAGCTCTGAATTGGAATATCCTTCCCCCCGTCATGAAACGGAGGTACTTCTTCGACGAAGGATGAATCGGGACGTGAAAATAGGCATCCTGGAGATCCAGAGACACCATCCAATCCCCTTGGCAAAGAGCCGCAAGGACTGATGCAGAAGTCTCCTTGGAGAACTTCTGTTTCTGAACAAACTTGTTCAGAGCGCTGACATCTAGAACTGGTCTCCAGCCCCCCCGAGGCTTTCGCAACCAAGAAAAGGCGATTGTAAAACCCTGGGAAGCTTTGATCCAGCACTAGCTCTATTGCTCTCTTGTCCCACATTTGATCCACCATTCGTTGAAGAGTATCTTTCAACACAGGGTCCTTGTAATTGGCGGACAATTCCCGCGGAGTTGACGTCAGGGGAGGATTGTCCAGGAGAGGGATGAGGTATCCTTTTTTGTAGAACAGACATTGACCAAGCGTCTGTATCGATGAGAGTCCAGGCTTCCGCAAACCCCCGGAGCCTGGCACCTACTGGTGTTTGGAGGAACGTCACTTCACTTTCCCCTTTTAAAGGGATGGAAAGAAGCTCTACCTCTCTTCTCAGTCGCTTCCTTTAGGAGGAGCTCTAGAGGGAGGACCTCCTCGAAAGGGCTGCAGAGGCGTAGTAACACCTTTCTTCTCTCCCACCATCACTGGTCTCTTTTTCCTGGACGATTGAAGGAGAAGATCCTGTGTCGCTTTCTCCGTCAGCGAACGGGAAATGTCCCTCACCAACTGCGAAGGGAACAGAAAGTCAGATCTGGGAGCGAATAACAAAGCTGCCCTTTGCGAATGCGAAACTGCTTTCGTCAGAAAAGCGCTAAAAACAGATCTCTTCTTCAAGAGACCGGCTCCAAATAAAAAAGAGACTTCCCCTGAGCCGTCCTGTACCGCCTTGTCAATGCACGACAAGATCGCAAGGAGTACGTCAGGATCGAGTCCTTCCGAGGCATGGGCCTTCTTGGCCATCACCCCAAGGGACCAATCCAGGAAGTTGAAGACTTCCAAAATATGAAAAAGTCCCTTGAGGAGATGATCCAACTCCGAAAGACCCCAAGTTATTCTAGCCGTATGAAGGCTATGTCTCCTGGATGCGTCTACCAGACTGGAAAAGTCAGCTTCAGCCGAAGCTAGGGAGAGTGAGTCCCATCTTTCTACCCCAGTCTGGTACCAAATACCTCTCTTGCCCGTAAGTCTAGCGGGAGGCATGCAGAACACCGTTCTAACTAACTCCTTTTTGGTTAGCATCCAGCTATCCAGAGACTGAAGAGCTCTCTTCATAGAAATCGTCGGCCTCATCTTCAGAAAAGCAGACGACTTTGGCGTCTTGGAGCATGAAAAAAGTGAGCGAGGAGAAGGAGGAGCGGCAGGGGTCAAGGCATCTCCATATTCCTGAAGAAGGAGAGCTGTCAAAACTTTATAGTTAGACAGCCCTTCTCTGCCGTGAGTCTCGTCTTCTGAGTCCTCTTCCAAGATAGGATCAGAAGGAGAATTCAATTCTCGTTCTGGGTCTTCCTGCCCAATTACTCTCTCTGCGGGAGACAAACTCCTAATTGGAGAGGGGCTAAGAGCATGTACAGAGCCCCTATGAAACAAATCAGACGTCTCGCGCCTGGTTAGCTCCTTGCGCTTGGCTGGCGCCTCGCGCCTGGCTGGTGCCTCGCGCCTCTCTGAAACCTCACGCCTGGCTGACGCCTCGCGCCTGGCTGGCGCCTCACGCCTTTCTGGCGCTATATCCTTGTTTGGATGACGCTTGTCTGGCACCTCGCGCCTGGCTGAATCCTCGTGCCTGGCTGCATCCTCGCGCTTGGCTGGCGCCTCGCGCTTGGCTGACGCTGCTGGCTTGGCAGACGTATCACGTCTGGCTAAATCCTCGCGCCTGTAAAGTTGCTCGCGCTTATCTGGCGCTTCAATCCTATAAGACGCTTCTCGTCTGGAAGAAAACTCGCGCTTGACTGGCGCCTCTCGCTTGTCTGGCGCCTCGCGCTTATCTGGCGCTTCATATTCGTTGTATGAGTCTCTATCGGAAGAGATCTCACGCCTATAATACGCCTCACGTCCCACAGGAGCCTCACTCCTGGCGGGAGAAGGAAGACGAGACTTCTTGACAGGAAGCCTCACGTCTTTCCTACGAGGAGGATCCTTCGAAAGGACTCCTACCAAGGCGGATAACTGTTCTTGTACAGCCAAAATAATCCTCTTGGAAGCTTCTCCGGCGTCTTCTTCAACGGGAGAGGGAGACCTCGAAGGAGTTTTGTCCAAGCCAGGGGACGTCAAAACCCTCTTAGCTTTCTTGATCGAGGGAGGCGCTTCTTCCAAAAACCGTTCGGGCTTGAATCCAACATAGGTTCTTTCCAGTGCCTTTTCAGGGGCCTGAAAGGTCCAAGAATCCTTCCACCCTCGTTTAGGAGAGGGAGAGGCGGACGAAGAGAAGCACTCTCTGAGGACGCTTTTTCCTTATAGCGGTCCTGAGCAGTTCTTGTCTAACTACAGAGCCTGCTGAAGGGACGCCTGACCGGGGGGAATTCTCCACAACCTCCGTACGGCTTTCGACTTTTCTTCTCCTCTGGGCTTGGGAGCTTGAAAGAGGTCTAGGCCTGGGAGCGTCGCAGAGACGGTCAGACGCCCCCTCCACAACACTGGGGGCACTCACTTCACTAAAATAATCACTTTCACAATCCTTACCTTTCATGGCAGCCATTTTGGATTTCATCCTATGAAGTGTAGCTTTCAGATCAGCAATTTCCGAGGCTGAATCTGAATGTAAAGCCAGTGAGGGCCCTGATACAGAATTAGAATCAAATGCATAGTTTAAAGAAGAGTTAGAATCATTAAAAGGCTCAATAGGCCTTGTACTACCCGCACCCTTAGATGCAGCCCTTCTGACTCTATCCCTCTCTAACTTCTTCAAGTAAGAAGTTAGAGTCTTCCATTCCTCAACATTCAACCTCTCACATTCATGACAGGTGTTAGAAATAGAACAGTCAAAACCTCTACATTTGCGGCATACAGTGTGAGGATCAACCGAAGCCTTCGGTATCCTCACCTTGCAGCCTACATTCACACACACTCTCACACAACCACTTGAATCAGACATTCTTGAAGAAAAATCAAAAGCAAGTCCAAATCCAGTCCACAGTAGCGAATGCCAAAACAACGATCCAGGTACGTCACCAAAAAGTCCAAAAAAGAGATGATCAATTGTCTAGAAAAGCGAATTCCAGTCAGGAGGTAGCAGCAACGATGTTGATACCACCGGCGACAGAAAAAATATGATAGAAAACGGGAATGGTTCCTAGTCCTGCCACCCAGGGCAGGCCGGTAGATCACCTGACCTACCTGTAGCGAGTGGCGCGAAATTTGAATTTCTGTCGGGGACGACGGAGTCTTAGCTATGTATATATCTGACAGGTAAGTTGATTGTATGAAACTGCAATTTTATTGCATTTTTCATTAAAAAAAACTCCCAAATATTGATTATTTTGCCTTTTTGGAGACATATGTCTTTCGCCAGATCGGTGCTGTAAGCATCATAACCCCAGAACATGTTTCGTAAAGCGGGAAATAATTTCTGATGAATAATTTGTGTCATAAACTGAGGACTGCCTGTACTGTAAAAACTTACAAGACTCGTAATTTTGTTGCCTTGAGCTTTAATTCTAAATTACCAAAACAGTCCTTAACTTACTAAGACCATGGTTGCTGCTCATTTCTACTTTAATGGGGTGGCTATGTCCAGATGTCTGTCTTGACGCTTGCGATGTGGTAGCATTTACAGTTCCCTTGTTTTTGGAAGGTATTTCTACGTGGGTTTCCCCTTGTGCAAGTGAATCCAACTCCTCCAAATGAATCTGGCTTAGGTGTTCTACCAATAAATTCTTTGTTAATAGCACCAATGAACAGAGAGAGCATACGAAAGTCGCAGTCTGGAAAAAGGAAAATTATAAGTTACATAACAACTGGTGCATGAACAAGAATTTTCTGTCTAAAATTTTGATCATACGTACATAGACTAGTAAGTAATAAAGTAACAGAATCTGATGAAAGATGAAATTTTAACACAGCCATTTTGTAACACTACAAACTGCTCTGACTGCAACAACATCAATAATAAAAGAATTTACAGCAACCTAACAGTCAGTGAAAATTATTTATTCCATACCATCCACAGAAAAATCATATATCATAAAAAAGAATTTGTGTCATGCACTGTCAATGTAATAAATACATATGCAACTTGATATGATGGTTTAATGACTAAAAAAAACACTGACCTGTCCCTGTAGTTTCGTAAACGTTTCCTGTAACCGTTGAGTGTGTTGCAGAACCATGTGTTCAATGAACTGCTCCTCATTTTGATAATTAAGGCCACATATGGGGCATCTGTACAAAAAACAGAACTGTTAATGCATGCAACAAATAAACTGGCACAGTTGAAAAATTAATACTAACAGCACTGTTTACATCACAACCTTAGAACAAATGTGGTGGCCACATAGCATATATGAACCTTAAAAATAAATAGATTTTTACTCACTCAAGTGTATTTGCTATTCAAACTGTTAAAAAACACTATAAATATCACCATATAAGTGACGATTAGATACAAACTGCTAACAACTACGTAGCATTCTGATTCAACTGAATTGTGGCTTAAATGAAATGAGTGCATGGTAATTGTAAGTCCTTTCAATATTTCAGACCATAAAACCTTTGCCTAACAAAAAATACTGCCCTAATGCTATAACTACAAAGGAATATGGATAGTTTTACAATGATTATAAATTGGTCACTGGGTTTTCTGTAATGTTCACTTAGTGCATGATTTATTTTCATAAAAGCTCTAGTTAATTAATATAACCTAATCAGGCTCCAGTTAATTACTATAACTTAAAATTCTAATAAATGAAGACACTGAACATTTCAAAATTTCTTCAAGGAATGTGTTGTCCGAATGCTCTTTCTCAGCTAAACTGATTTAATATGATTAAAAATATCTTACAATAACATCATAGCTGTGATATTACAGTACATGCACTACCAATGTGGTAAAGACCATAATAAAAATCACATAATGTAATTCACCATCTCATCAATGACCAACACACTGACTAAAAGTTGTCAAGAAGTCTACCACAATTCCATCATTAATCAACTGCTTCTGTTTATGTGGCATCAAATGATGTCTACTACAATGCTGAAGCAGAGTAAGATGAGGGCATCTTCCTGGATGGTAAGGCAAGTCAATTCTGTTACCAACTAAAGTGCAGCTACAATTTCTACTAACAAACATAAACTAAAATATTTACCTGTGAAGAGGCTGATTATTTTTCACATTGCCATCCAAAACACTGCGCATGTGAGTTAAGTCTGCTCCATGTTCAGCCATAATGTGATTTGCTAAAGCTACTTTGGTAATAAACATCTTCTGGCACAAGGAACAGACCAACGACCATGCCTGAGGTGGCCTTTCTCTCCCCCGTACGCCCTGTAAAAACATCATTATGATCATTGTACAGTCATCCCCTAGTATTCAGTCGTCCCCCAGTATTCGAGGGGATGCATACCGCACCCAACCATGAATGCCGAGAATCTGTGAATGCCAAAACCCTCTCTAAAACACTTACAACTGACTATTTTAATATTTGAAACACCCAACATACCTTAAACTATCATCAGAAAACATTTAGTCACAAAATGTTCTACAGAAATATCCGTGAATGCTGAACAGCAAATAATCGGGGCTCAAATGTAGTATTGTAAAGGTAGAAGAGTCAAATTTCTCCTACTTACAGGATGATTTTAAAGAAAGGATGAAAGCTTGAGCATGAAAATGATAACAGAGTTGAACTATAGGTGGCATGATACCCAGGGAATTAAATGACACCGGGTAATAGAGCTGGAGTTGAAGGAACACTGCATAGAACCTCAAGCTCTAGTATTGCACACATTGGTTTATAAAAGGCACACTGTCAACTACACCTCCCCCAAGTCAATAAGGCTTCATACCACTAAAATTATGACTACTGAATATTAAAATTATTTGAGGGAAAGATATAACAGTACCCCAAGTATTGGTAAAGATATTTCTGAAAAACGAGTTGCAAGTATCCTACTCAACACTGATCTGATTTAGGAATGGAATATAGAGAAAGGTATAACGGGAGGAAAACTTCCTAGTCACACTATGAAAAAATTGTTAAGTTTGGGAAATCAAATGGAAGAAAGACAATGTGAAGAGGTACAGTAAAAGGAATGAAAACATTTGTAGCTAGGGGCAAAAGAGATGCTGCAGAGAAGCTTAACTAATGCCTACAGTGCAACACGTGAGGTGCACTGACTCCACTATGGGCTGAGCTGATATAATGAATAATACATCATAATTTCTACTAAAGCCAGTACAGTACACAATATCAACATGCCTTCTCTCATTATAATAAATACAAATCAAAACTGCATTTCCAAGACTCCAGAGCAGTATATAATGGTATACCAATACATATTTGGGAATTACTATCTCTGGTGCAAGAACAAGAAATGAATCTGCTAACACTCTAATCATGATATACCGTTTCTTCACTTTTTGCAATGTTTTTCCTAATAGTACACCCTCCTCAAACCAGACTGAAACAAACACTAACAGATTACAAAAAATATAACAACAAAGATATCCAGGGACAAAGATATGGTATATGATGCTCCAAGTCACTTTCTTTTCATAAAAGAATGCAAGTACAATTGTGAACACGTGACCTATTGAATAGACAAAAATCTTTGCAACTCTTAAACTGAAGAATACATTCATATGTGAAATACAAATTCAAATTTCCAGCAAGCAAGATATGCATCCAGTAACTGATAATGTGACCTAAAAACTTGAATCTGTAAATTCTAAGTGCTTTTAATACCATAAAATACTGAACTAGCACACTACAAGGATCATTTTACCTTAAAATCTGCAACCATAGCTAAAGGCTGTGGTTCTCCATCTTGCATTGCACTTTCAAGTGCCATCTGAACTGTGTGCGCTAAACCTGTTGTGCTTCGAACCAACCCTACGTTATCGGCAACTAAAAGACCACGAGATGTGGGCGAAGGTATTTCTGAAATAGGAAAACATTACTGATATTTATATAGACTTTCCCAAATCATTACAAATACAAACTGGAAAAATGATATTGTTATGATACAATAAAGTTTTGTACATGCTTACCTGGCAGATATATACTTAGCTATAGACTCCGTCGTCCCCGATAGAAATTCGAATTTCGCGGCACACGCTACAGGTAGGTCAGGTGATCTACCGCCCTGCCACTGGGTGGCAGGAATAGGAACCATTCCCGTTTTCTAATCAGATTTTCTCTTCCCCCTGTCTCCTGAGGGGAGGCTGGGTGGGCCATTTAATAGTATATATCTGCCAGGTAAGTATGTACAAAACTTTATTGTATCATAACAATATCATTTTTGTACATTCAACTTCCCTGTCAGATATATACTTAGCTGATTGGCACCCTTGGTGGTGGGTAAGAGACAGCTAACTACTGAAATAGACAGGAAAAACAACATACATTGTAGGTAATATATAAAAAACCTTGGTTCCTACCTGTTTAGGCGGAAGACTTCATAGCTATTGCCTAGGAGTCTGCTTCGCCTCAAGAGCCTCAGCGAGGTAGTGACCTATGGCTAAGAGTTCTTATGGGTCTGTCAATGGGGTCTTATCCACTTACTCGACAGAGCCTGATGGCATTTGTCAATGGGTGCTAATCCACTTACATGACAATACACCTTGCCTAATGGCATAATCAAGGAGCACAATACCGATCCCGATCACCTGATCCTAACACCTGGGTTAGTACTGAGATTGAAAGGAGTTATCCCCAACATCCTTTCAAACAACCCTAAAACTCGACACCACATCATTAAACAAACACGAAATTGTAATGATACAGTAAAGTTTTGTACATACTCACCTGTCAGACACACACCCAGCCCTCTCCTGACAAAGGCGACGGCCGCCTGTGCGACATCTTGCGCCCCTGTCAGGAGAAGGCCAAGTACATATCTGACAGGGAAGTTAAATGTACAAAATAAATTAATTAAGGATCAGTATCAGCTCCCTGTCCCAGCACCGTATCCGCCGATACATACTGACCAAGAGAGAAGCATCTCTCGTAGGTTACTCTGACATCCTTCAAGTAATGAGAAGCAAAGACAGAGTTGCATCTCCAAAATGTAGCAGCTAAAATATCTTTCATGGACATATTCTTATTGAGAGATAGCGAAGTCGCAACGGCTCGCACCTCATGCGCTTTCACTCTTAGCTGCTTAAAGGAGTCATCTTAGCACTTATCGTGTGCTTCCGAGATCACACTTCTCACAAAGAAGGCCAGGGCGTTCTTTGACATGGGTCTTTTCGGGTCCCTTACCGCACACCAGAGACTCTGACGGCAACCCTCAAGTTGATTCTTCTTCTGAAGATAAAACTTCAGTGTTCTGACTGGACAGAGACCTTTCTATCTCTTTCCCCACCAGAGGAGAAAGTCCCTTGACTTCAAAGCTTCTGGGCCAGGGCTTAGAAAGGTTCTCGTTCTTTGCCAGAAACAAAGGTTGGAAAGAACATATTGCTGAGTCTCCTCTAAATCCTACACGAGAATCTGATTTCACTAATCCTCTTGGCAGTTGCGAGGGCCAAAAGAAAAATGCATTTCCTTGTGAGATCTCTAAACGAGGCTTGATGAGGAGGTTCGAACTTGTCCGAAGTAAGGAACTTGAGGACCACGTCGAGATTCCAACTAGGAGGGCGAGAGGATCTAGTCTTAGTAGTCTCAAAGGACCGTATAAGATCATGAAGATCTTTGTCCTCCTCTATATTCAGGCCCCTATTCCTAAATACAGCGGAGAGCATGCTCCTGTATCCTTTGATGGTGAAAACAGCCAAATGCGATTCTTCTCTTAGGAAGAGAAGAAAATCAGCAATGTCGGTCACAGAGGTATTGGAGGACAGCTTCTTCGACCTACACCATCTACGGAAGACTTCCCACTTCGACTGATAAACCTGCAAGGTTGAAGACCTGAGGGCTCTGGCGATTGCGCTGGCAGCCTTTCGCGAAAAGCCTCTCGCTCTGACGAGTCTTTCGATAGTCGAAAGGCAGTCAGGGAGAGAGCGGGGAGGTTTTTGTGAAACCTCTCGAAGTGGGGTTGTCTGAGCAGATCTGTCCTTTCGGGAAGAGATCTGGGGAAGTCCACTGTCCATTCCAGTACCTCTGTGAACCAATCTCGAGGGTCATTCTCGTTCCTTTCGAGGCCACGAACTTTCTTAATACTTCCCCCAGAAGCTTGAATGGGGGAAAGGCGTACGCATCTATGCCCGACCAGTCTAGGAGAAGGGCATCGACTGCTATGGCTCTGGGATCCTCGACTGAAGAGCAAAAGTTGTCCATCCTTCTGGAGAGGAACGTGGCGAACAGGTCTATTTGCGGTTTCCCCCACAGGGACCATAGCTTTAGGCAAACTTTGGAGTGGAGGGTCCACTCTGTTGGAAGAACCTGGTTCTTCCTGCTCAATCGGTCCGCTCTTACGTTCTTTACTCCTTGTACGAATCTTGTAAGGAGGGTGATGCCTCGTTCCTCCGCCCAGATCAAAAGATCTCTTGCCAACTCGTAGAGGGAGAAAGAGTGAGTCCCTCCCTGCTTTCGAATGTACGCCAGAGCCGTGGTGTTGTCCGAATTTACTTAGACTACCACACCTCTGACCTCTGATTCGAAGGACTTTAGGGCTAGGTGTATAGCCAGAAGGTCCTTCGCGTTGATGTGCCAGGACACCTGTTCCCCTGTCCAGGTGCCTGACATTTCTTTCGTTCCCAGTGTTGCTCCCCATCGTCTCCGAGGCGTCGGAGAACAACAATAGGCGCGGGCTCCTAATTGAAAGGGACAATCCTTCGTTCCCCTTGAGAGGAGCTAACCACCAAGTCAAGTGGGTCTTGATCTCTGGGAGAATTGGAAAGGAGTCCGACAGTTCTCCTGTCTTCCGATCCCACATCCTCTGCAGGTAGAACTGCAAGTGTCTGAGGTTGAGCCTCCCCAGAGAAAAGAACTGCTCCAGTGAGGAAAGGGTACCCAGAAGGCTGAGCCATTCCCTCGCTGAGCTCCGTTCTTTCCCTAAGAAGGCTGAGACTTTTTCCAAGCCTCGAACAATTCTTTCTTGCGACGGAAAAACTCGAAAACCCCGAGAATCCATCTGAATCCCCAGATAGACAAGGTTCTGGCTGGGGATCATCTGTGACTTCTCGAGGTTCACAAGAAGTCCGAGCGACCGTACCAGGTCTAAGGTCGTTGCCAGGTCCCCCAAACACTGATGTTCCGATTTGGCTCTGATGAGCCAGTCGTCCAGGTAAAGTGATATGCTCACCCCCTTCAGATGTAGCCAACGTGCTACGTTCCTCATAAGGCCCGTGAACACTTGAGGGGCTGTAGACAGGCCGAAGCACAAAGCCCTGAACTGAAAGATCTTGCCCTGGATCATGAACCGAAGATATTTCCTTGACGCAGGATGCAGGGGGACGTGAAAATACGCATCTTGCAGGTCCAGGGAGACCATCCAATCTCCAGGACGTAGAGCCCCAAGAACCGAGGCTGTTGTTTCCATAGAGAATTTTTTCTTCTCTACGAACCGGTTCAGTGCGCTCACATCTAGTACACCCCCCCCGAGGCTTTCGGGACGAGGAACAGGCGATTGTAGAAGCCTTGGGAGTGTGGATCCTGTACTAATTCGATGGCCTCCTTTTCCAACATCTGTTCTACAAGATGCAGAAGCGTTCTTCTCAGGCCAGGGTCTTTGTACTTCGCAGACAGTTCCCTTGGGGTAGAAGTTAAGGGAGGTCTGTCTTTGAAGGGGATGAGATATCCCTTCCTTATGATAGAGAGGGACCAGGAATCTGCCTCTCTCACAGCCCATGCTTCTGCAAACTTCCGAAGCCTGGCACCTACTGGTGTTTGGAGGACTGACATGTCACTTAGTCTTCTTAATCGGTCTGAAGGATGACCTTCCTCTCTTCTCAGGTCCTTTCCTTCTAGAGGAGGATCGAGAAGAGGAACCTCCTCGAAAGGGCGGCTGTGGATTATGGGACTCCTTCTTCACTACCGGAACAGCTGGTTTCGTCTTCCTCGAGGATTGAACCAGAAGATCTTGAGTCGCCTTCTCAGTGAGTGAGTGAGAAATGTCTCTCACTAACTGAGAAGGGAAAAGCTGGTTCGACAGAGGGGCGTAAAGAAGGGACGACCTTTGAACAGGAGAGACAGCTTTTGTAAGAAAAAAGAGCTGAAAAGAGCCCTCTTCTTGAGGATCCCTGCTCCAAAAAGTGAGGCCACTTCCCCAGATCCGTCTTGGACAGCCTTGTCCATGCATGCTAAGACGCTATGCAGGACATCGGGGCTCAGGAAGTCCGGGTCTTGAGTCTTCTTGGCCAACGCCCCAAGGGACCAGTCCAGAAAGTTAAAAACTTCCAGGACATGGAATAATCCCTTGAGGAGATGGTCCATTTCCGACATTCCCCATGTGGTTCTGGCTGTAGACAGGGCGTGTCTCCTCGCTGAGTCCACAAGCGTGGAAAAATTCGCCTCCGCCGACGCAGGGAGAGCCAGTCCCCTGGCTTCCCGTCTCATACCAAATGCCTCTCCTCCCAGAAAGCCTAGAGGGGGGGCAGGCAAAGACAGTCTTTCCAGCTTCCTCCTTGGTGCGGAGCCAAGATCCAACAGACTGTAGAGCTTTCTTCATTGAAATGGCAGGGCGCATCTTCAGGAAGGAGGAGGACTTAGAGGTCTTCGTACTCGAACACAAAGAACGAGGAGAAGGAGGGGCGGCAGGACTGAGGGAGTCTCCAAACTCTTGCAGCAACAGAGCCACTAAGGTTTTATAGTCAGAGAGACCCGCCCCCCCGGTACTTCTTCGTCCAAAATCTCCTCAAGCTCCTGTCTCGTTTTGATGGGAGAAGAGCGATCAACCGAAGGAGAGCGCCTACATTGAGAGGAGCTGCCTGTTACAACAGTCCTCTGTCCAATTGGAGAAGGGCTTCTCGCAGTATCAGAACCATCCTGACAAAGACGATGGCCGCCTGTGCGACATCTTGCGCCTTTGCCAGGAGATGGCTGACCCTGCAAAAAGCTAATAAGAGGAGCCTCGCGGTTGACCTCTCTCTTGTAAGGCGATGTGGGAGATCCTGGCGCCAAGCGCTTAGATGCATGCCTGAGTCTGTCAGGAGACTCACGCCTGCTCGGATTCACGCCTGGTTGGCGCCTCGCGTCTGGCTGGCGCTTCGCTCTTTGAAGAAGGCATCTCGCGCTTGGAGCGCGGCTGGGGCCTGTCCGAGGATCCTGAATTCACTGGCAGAAGTCTGACAGGAGACTGAAGAATGTCAGAAGATTCCCTTGTAGCTGGCGCCGCGCTCCTCGGACGAGGAGTAGAGGAGAGGCGCTTGTAGCATGGAACTTCCAGAGGACGAGATGATCTTTTAACCGGAAGAAAAGTGTCCTTCCTCCGAGGAGGGTCCTTCGTGAGCACTCCCACCAAGGACGAGACTTGCTCCTGCATATTTAGGAGAATTCTAGTAGTCGTATCTTCCTTCTCCTTGTCAGAAGGAGGAGAAGGAGGTCTGGAGGACGAAGGTGACTCCGAGCCGAAAGTGGGCGAAACCAGGGCTCTCTTCCTATCCTTAGGTGAATCCTCTGGAAAGCGTTCAGGGCTCGAGTCCAATATGGGAGCTTTCCAACTCCTCGTGAGAGGACTCGATAGATCGTCCGAACTCCACCCTCATCTGTGAGATGACGAATCGGACGAGGTGTTAGAAATCAGAAAGGATTGATATTTGTGTCCGACTGTGGGGAATAGCCGTTCGGTTGTTAGCTTCACTCGAAGCTTTATTTTTCTTAATAAATTAAAAGTAAATAACTTAATGCTATTTAGTATAGTAACTATTAGCGTTAATGATAAGTAAAATGAATAATAAAATTAAACTTATGAATTAAATTACTTAAGCTAGTAATTGCCTAATAGGGCTTAAGTTCGCACGTGCGTAATATGTACTTGTCAAAGGTAAGAAGTAAATTACCTCGGAGGTTACCATAGCCACGGCGAACAGTTACAGTAAGAGTTTCTCATTAGCAAGGTCGGCATCTACATTGTAATAAGAAATTAACCCTGAACAAAACTGAACGTTCTAACTCCAAGACAACGACAATTTTGGAATACGTCAACATCAACATCTGTGATAAGTGCTTTACATTATTATGTATCTTTGGCCATGTCTAGGGAAAAAGGTAATGTACGGCAATGTCACAAAGTTTTATTAGTGGATCTACTCTTTAATGTAAGTTGTTTTGGTTGTTGAATAATTGTTTTGTTTATTAAATATAAGTAAGATTGAAATTAAAATAAATTCCAATAGAGGAGAAGCACTCTTTGAGGATGCCTTTGCAATGGCGATCCTTGGCAGTCTGGGACGTCACAGATCCTGCCGAAGGGACGCCTGATCGGTGGGGATTCTCCATAACCTCCGTACGGCTTTCGACATTCCTTCTCCTCTGGGCCTGGGAGCTTGGAAGAGGTCTAGGCCTGGGAGCGTTGCAGAGCCGATCAGACGCCCCCTCCACTGCACTGCGAACACTACAATCGCTTTCCACTGCACTTTGCTTACCTTCGAGAGCTAGCATTTTAAGCTCCATCCTTTTGAGGGCAGCCTTCAAATCTGCAATTTCTGTGGATGAATTTGCATTTTCTGTGAAGGGAGAAGGTGCTGAGACTGTATGGGAGGAAGCAACAACTACTTGAGGATTAGGTGCTACTACATTAATTGGCTCGTTAGAGCAAGACCTACTCAAGCTTCTGGATGAAGCTTTTCTAGCCCTATCCTTTTCTAACTTCCTTAAGTAGGAAGTTAGAGTCTTCCATTCCTCCTCACTCATGTTCATACATTCATTGCACGTATTAGATACAGAACATTCATTCCCCCTACACCTCTTGCATACAGTGTGAGGATCTACCGAAGCCTTCGGTAGTCTCACGCTACAACCCTCAATCACACATACTCTAATTGCATAGTTAGAGTCAGACATCCTGAGAAAAATCCAAAGCAAAGTCCAAAAAACAGTCCACAAACGCATATGCCAAACCAAAGATCCAATACGTCACCAAATAAGACAGCCCAGAAGATCAACGGCAATGAAAAACGAAAGTCAAGTCAGGAGGAACCAACAACGATGTTGCCGGAACCGGCGACAGAGAAAATCTGATTAGAAAACGGGAATGGTTCCTATTCCTGCCACCCAGCGGCAGGGCGGTAGATCACCTGACCTACCTGTAGCGTGTGCCGCGAAATTCGAATTTCTGTCGGGGACGACGGAGTCTATAGCTAAGTATATAACTGACAGGGAAGTTGAATGTATAAAATCACACGATGTTTAATTATAAGTCCTTATGACAGACGAACAAGTTATTCCAATCTAAAAATTCTGTCAAATAGGAATAATAATGAACAATACACCTTTCAAAAATAATTATCAGTGTCAACAATTTCGAAGTCATTTTTAAAAACACTGGTCCCGATATTTAATAAAAGTGAGGCAAAACTAACCCTCATTACATGTCAAGATAGAAGTATTATCATACTTAATCTGAAATTGGAATAGTACATACAATGACTTGAACCAATGTAAAGACAAATCAATTTAAAAAACACTTAACAGCAATATTCAATGAAATCCTCTCTCTGTAACAAGAACTTCTGTGATCAAACTATTAAAGGAAATTTTGGGTAACTTGTCAAAAGCATGTTACAAAACACTAGACAGTATATGACAATATTCAAAATATGAAGTTTTCATAATAAAACTAATATTGAATACTTACCTGAACACCTGAATTAGCCCTGGTCACTGACCAGCCCAAACTTTATCCCCACATATTTACCCAGTAAGTGGGTAATTTAACTGTCAGTGTTACCAACGCTGCAGGTAAAATCAAGTCAAATGAGTTACCTGTGTTACCGTTGGCAACGCTGCCGCAAATACCGGCCACCAGAGGCCTGTCTCCTCAATTGTATCATTCATTATCAAATTGAAGTGGGGAGGAGGGTGGGAATCATTCAGGCGTTCAGGTAAGTATTACAATATTAGTTTTATTATGAAAACTTCATATTGCAATACACTCCCTGAACACCTTAATTAGCCCAATTAACAACATTTACTCGAAGGCGGGATCAATCTCATTCAGCCCGATCTGTCCACGGAACATACGCAGGTAACTCATAAGCAACCTACCATGTATAAAAGCATGTATCCTCACCTAGTTATCTAACTCGCAGGTGAGGATTTTGCAAAGAAAGTACTTCAACATCAGTGTTGAGTCTAAGGTACTATCTGAGTCAGAAGTACCTTCCATGTGATAAGCTATACTTCTTATTCATGGAGGTAAAAACAAATCTCCTCACCTGGTTGTCCAGCTCAGTAGGTGAGGATGCTTGCAGAGGAAGTACCATACCGTCGGTGTCGAGTCCAAGGTACCGCCTGAGTCTGAAGAACCTCCCATGTGGTATTCTATACCTCTCATGTATGGAGGAGGAGTTGAGTGTGCAGGACCTTCAGTTCTCTACTGCTCACTGATGTAGATGACTTGTGCTGAAGAAGTACAGTAGTACCTCGAGATACAAAAGGCTCTACTTACGAAAAACTCAAGATACGAAAGCCAATGCGAAAATTTTTACTGCTCTACATACGAAAAGTTTTCAAGATACGAAAGGTTGTTGCTGTAAAGTCCCGAGATTCGCCCGGACCACCGAGAACAATTTTAAAACTCCCGCGCCGCCAACTGAGTAAACTCGCCACCATCCTCCCGCTCTCCCATTGGTTCCTGATGCTAGTCACCCAATAAGGTCCTGCTCTCCTATTGGTCAGCATCTACCCCTTGTGCTTTAAGTATTCTATTGATAAAAGGATGCTGTAAATTGAAAAACTTATTCATGCAATACATTTAATAAAAAAAAAAAACATTAGGTAAAGATAGAATAAAGAATAGAAATGAATGGTTATTATACTGTTTGGTAGTTTCATTAGTTGAGGAGAGATAATAATGACAATTTATGGCTTACTGTGTGCTAGGAAAAATGATTGCTTGGCGCTCGTTCGATTCTCGTAAGACGGGTAAGAGCTGAATGAAAACAATCGATTGGAAGGTTTGTTTTTTGTTTGTTTGTGTATTATAGTTAATGATTAATTAATAATTATTTAAAATGAGTACATACTGATTATTTATACATTTTATTGGCATATTCTAAGCTTTTAGCTCTTAGGTTTAAATGTCAGAATAATAGACTAGGCTACAGTAGCATCCGCTAACATAGGCTAGGCTTATTGCTAAGGGACATATGCTAAAGTCCTAATATATGCAGTAAAAATGGGGTTGAACATCACATGCAGTTGAATATTACTCAAGTATGTACAGTATTTTGCCTTTTTGGAGTCATATTTCTTCCGTCGGCTCTGCGTTGTAACCCTAGAACATGTGTTTTAGGCCTGGAAATATAATTTACTGGGGTGTTTTTGGAGGGCTTGGAACAGATTAGCCATTTTACATGTAAAATGTGTTCCAAGATACGAAAAACTCATAATACGAAGGCCGCCTCGGAACGGATTAATTTCGTATCTCGAGGTATCACTGTAGTGTTATTCCAACATGACCATCCGGATCTGCCTAACCTCAAGGGCCTAAGGGACAATACACACTGTCTAAGCTTGACAAACAGAAACACTAGAGTTCATTAGACTATCACTGCCTCCCTAAACTTCTAACACCTTAACTCTACCAAGCCAACTATAAAACCGAGTTACCGCAACGACAGGACCCCGAGAGTAACCTCTCTGAAGAAACTGAAATTCCCTAAGGTAGAGTGTTGTGAAAAACCACAACGACTCTCAAATAACCACCTACACAATCGCCAACAGCGAAACATTCCTCCGGAAGCCAAAGGGTAGCCCTTTGCGATACTTTGCGCCCTTGGATTGACTAAGAACCCCTTCTTATGAGTGTCCGGATAGCGCTGAGATAATGATTTAACAATAGTCCCTCCTCTCCTTGACAAGAACATAGCATAACCCTCAGAAATGTTAGTCTGGTATGCAAACCCCCTCGAAACCAAAGTTAAGAGGTTATCAAACAGTCCAGGCTCAAAGAAACACCCATCAACTCTCACCACATCCACACAGAGTGGGACAAGGCCTCCCACTGGCTGTGAAAGGTGTCTTCCAAATACGAGCCTCATGATCCGTAACCCCTACCACACGAATCAATGAAGGAACCCAATAGAGAAAAACCTCAACTGACTCGTAAACCGGAAGTTGGACTCCGGCAGAGGAGTTACCCGCTACCTCATACAGAAAAGTGATGCTAGCTTAAGTCCTTCCCCAAAAACTGCCCGACTCGCTGAAACCAGATCAGCCTACTTAATGTTTGAGAGACTGCTGGTTTGGTTGAATACAACGTATCAAACATCACTTGAATTAACTGAGATTCCTCCGAGGCCTGGAATGCAGAAAGAGAGAATGGACAAAGTCCACAATCCGTTATACTTGCTTCCTTCGCCAGAGAAACAAAAACCCACAACTAGCAAACGAGTCTCTCTTCAAAGGTATCTATCCTCTGTCAGACCTGTCTGGCCACGCCGGAACAGGAAAAAGGAGAAAAGCCAAACCCCCAAAAGAGCAGCACCCAAGAACATGGAACCTACTACGCCTGGCTGCTCGATACCAAACAACATACAAGATCCCATCATATCTGAGCCTACCGATCCAATTGCGCAACGATATACCAACTCCTGTGCAAGTCGTACTCGACTGCGCAACCCGCACTCCCCCTAGACATGATGATGTAACCCCTGCTGTCGACCGCTGTCCACGCCCTCACAAGAGCGAACTGTCACCAGTTCCGCAAAACCTGTAAGAGTTAGTCACTCGACTGCGCATACCCTCACTACCCAGTGATGATAACGTTACGCCTGAGCCGAATATGCCTTGGCGCTGAACGCCCACCCATGAGAGTCACTCCCATACTGTTGTGCCAAATGTGTACCAACCAAGACGATGACCTAACCTTGAACCAGTCTCAATTAACTGCGAAACTCCGCACTCACCAGTGACTATGACACGAGACCGGGACGACTACAATAGGCGAGCAACACCCAATACGAGCGAAGAGGTCGCAAAACGCGATCCGACTAACGCCCGTTACCAATACTAAACCTAGACTGGAGTCCGGAGCATGTGAGGGAAAGAAGTACTCCCAGTAGACACGGAATCAAGGTCGAACCCACCTTGAAAACCCCTTCAGGTGGAACAGAAAAGCAGCAGGAAAAAGTTGAGAAAATAAGGAGAGAGAGAAGTCACTACGAGTAACCACCGGAGCACCTAGCGCCGACATTGTGCAGGTGGAGAACCAACTGTGCGGTACATAGAGCTTTAATAACGGGTTACAAACTGGGGAACCAATGGGAGCCGCAGAAGGAAATTACCAGCTACCCTAAGAAAGGGGGCCAAGGGCTCAAAAGGTGCTAACCACGATGCAGACGAACAGCCAACGGCCGTAGCCCCCAGCAATTACCACGGTAAGCACGTTACGTCTCACATACCTAAGGTATATAAATGGGAATGAAGAAGGAAGATTACTAACTACCCTATGAAAGGAGTGGGTGGTGACAACCGGTATCGATACAGTCAACGATGGTGCAGATGAATCTCCAACTGCCGTAGCCCCTCAAGAACTACGGAGGAAACATTACGTCTCAAAACAAGTAAGGATGAAAATACGGAGTTGCGGATACCGCCTTGAAGCATCAACATCAGCAGGCGGAGAACTACAGGACCCGTGGAAGGTGCTACGAAGGCAGCCTCTCCAAAATTATTTCCTTTAACCCCGGAGAGAGAGAGAGAGAGAGAGAGAGAGAGAGAGAGAGAGAGAGAGAGAGAGAGAGAGAGAGAGAGAGAGAGAGAGAGAGAGAGAGAGAGAGAGAGAGAGTGGAAGGTGCTACGAAGGCAGCCCCTCCAAAATTATTTCCTTTAACCCCAGAGAGAGAGAGAGAGAGAGAGAGAGAGAGAGAGAGAGAGAGAGAGAGAGAGAGAGAGAGAGAGAGAGATTGAAATCATCTCCAAATTTCAGGATGAAACAATGAAAACTCTGGCTCTGCTGTGATATTGGCAAATAAAAAAACAGGATGAGCGAGAAGACTCCGAAGCGACATCCGAAGAATGAGCAGCTAAAGAAGGTTGTGTAAAGACATTATAAGTTTTAACAGAAAAACTGGGCTAGAGAGAAAACTAGACCGACTCTGTTCCCCACTATAATCTGAGAATCATTAGAAAATCAGGAAAATTATTCAAGACGTGATCGTGAATACAGTTCGTATTGAAGCTACAGTAATTGACTTGCATTACTTCGATTTTACGATGGGGTTAGTATTTAAAATCGGCACTACATTGCAAATAAGTCTTCCTATATCTCTAGCGCAGCTGGCGTAGGCAGCATCATGCATCAGACAGCGAGATTGTTGGGTTTAAAATAGAATTTAGGCCAATCGTCTAACATCTCTACTTCCATAAATATGCACCCTCTTCTAAGTTAAAAGGTGAGAACTTGTTGCTAATGCGATCGAATCCTATAGCAACATCACTTTATTGTATTGATCCATGTGCGACAGTAATCGAATCCGATAGCAACATCCGTTTATTGTATTCATCCGCATGCAAAGGTAATTACTGTATTCATGTTATAAATGTAGCTGAAGCTGATAAGGCAAAATTACATGCATCAGCAACCAGGATAGAAGTCCCAAGCTTTTGTACGAATTCAAACGCAGCCGTGGTAAAAGAAATTAATAGCATGAAAGAGCTCATTACTGTTGTTTTCACACCGACAAAAGATTAATAAAGTGTAAGGTTCGTATTACCTATGAAAACGAGTGAAAATGAACGTAACTGTAATTGACATAAGCACAATGTAATTACTGACGGCAATTAGTCTGTTAAACGTATGAAGACGTCATACACAAATGAATTCCTTATATCTGACATCTGATTATATGCCACAAGATACCATTATTGACTATGTTAAATGTCAACATAGCTGAAAACACGTCTCCTTCAAGACGACAAACGTGGCATAAGTGAGGAAGAGTTGTTACGTTAGTCACGCTAGCCAATCAGGACAAGAATGAGGTGGATATGGCGACACAAACCCGTATTCGCCATCAGCTGATTCCAGAGCGGGAATGACTGCCGAGTTAGTATTTATACTATGCTATGATGATACATATATACAATTATAATGCTTTAGTCAGACAGAATCTGATCTTCACTCTGTTCGATTACATTCATATTGAATTATCCTAAGATCAGATTCTCGTTCGTTTTCAATTACACCTGTACTGAATAATCTGAAGTCAGAATGCCTTGAGCCTACAGCGTTAGCCACTATAAAAATCATTCAGCCGATATGTAATACAGCAAATACTTAGGCTAGGCTAGGCTACTGTATATGCATACGATATATCATCGTGAACACTAGGCTAGCCGTAGTTAATTTATTAGATTTCTCTACATAATGAATTATCGTCGATTTCTCTACATACTGAATTATCTTAAGTCAATATGCATTGAACAGAGAATTAGTTAATATTAATAATTACCATATCGTAAAAGTAGAGGAAAGTAACCTTAAAGACAAAGGAGCAGTATTCAAACCTTCAGAACCTGACAGACCCGAAACCAGATCTGAACGACCAACCATGGCCTAAAAAGCTTCTGATGCAAGGAACTCGAAGTAGGAAAAACCCAAAGAGGCTCTAAGGACACTGTCCCTCTATAAAATGATATTGTTATGATACAATAAAGTTTCATACATACTTACCTGGCAGATATATACATAGCTATCGACTCCGTCGTCCCCGACAGAAATTCAAATTTCGCGGCACTCGCTACAGGTAGGTCAGGTGATCTACCGCCCTGCTCTGGGTAGCAGGACTAGGAAAATATTCCCGTTTCTAATCAGATTCTCTCTTCCACCTGTCTCCTGCGGGGAGGCTGGGTGGGTCTTCAATTGTATATATCTGCCAGGTAAGTATGTATGAAACTTTATTGTATCATAACAATATCATTTTCATACATTCAGCTTACCTGTCAGATATATACATAGCTGATTGACACCCTTTGGTGGAGGGCAAGAGACAGCTAACTAACTGACTAGACAGGTAAACAACATATGTTGTAGGTATAAATAAACCTTAGTTCCTACCTTATTAGATGGAAGACTTCGTGGCTACTGCCCAGGAGTCTGCTTCATCTCAAGAGCCTTAGCGAGATAGTGATCTGTGGCCAAGAGTTCTTGCCGGTCTGTCGATGGGGTCTTATCCACTTACTCGGCAGAGCCTAACTGGCGTTTGTCAAGGGGGTTGCTAAATCCTTACTTATATGACAACACGCCTTCTTAAGGAGCACACAACCGATCCCGATCACCCGATCCTAACCCGTGTTAGTTCTAAGATTGCCAAAGAGTCATCCCCAAACTCTTAGCAAACAACCACAAACTCGAAACTCATACATACAAAAATAAAAATTTTGTACCCTCTAATAGTCAGCTGTCACTCGATTTCCCAATGAAGCGAAGTGAAGGCCGCCAGTGCGACATCTGACACTCCCATGCACAGGAAACACGAGAACACATCCGACAAGAGGGTTACGTACACATATTTAAGGATCGGTGCTCTCTCCTTTACCCAGAACCGTCTGTGCTGACACAAACGGACCTAAAGAAAAACATTTCTCATACGTTACTCGCACATCTTTTAAATAATGAGATGCAAATACTGAGTTGCATCTCCAATAGGTTGCGTCCAAAATATTTTTCAGTGACATATTTCTCTGGAACGCAATTGATGTCGCGATTGCCCTTACCTCATGAGCTCTTACTCTTAATAGATTAAAAAGAGTCAATTCTGGGCAGTTCTTATGAGCCTTGGTAATTACACTTTCTAACAAAGAAGGCCAAAGCATTTTTAGACATAGGTCTCTTGGGGTCTTTTACCGAGCACCAAAGACCATGTTGTGAGCCTCCCAACCGCTTCTTCCTGTCCAGATAGAATTTCAGTGCTCTAACTGGACAAAGTGATCTTTCTATTTCTCTGCCTACTAGGCTAGTAAGTCCTTTTACCTCGAAACTCCTAGGCCAGGGATTCGAAGGGTTCTCGTTTTTGGCAAGAAAAAAGAGTCTGGAATGAAACAAATCGCAGAATCTTCTTTGAAACCAACTCGTGACTCAAGGGCGTGCAACTCGCTGACCCTTTAGCCGTAGCCAGAGATAGAAGAAATATACACTTTCTAGTGATATCACGGAATGAAGCCGTATGAGGTGGTTCGAACTTTTCCGAGGATAGAAATTTCAAAACCACATCTAAGTTCCAGCTCGGAATCCTAGGCTCTACTGACTTGGACGTTTCAAAAGAGCGGATGAGGTCGTTGCAAATCTTTGTTATTATTCGTCAAGTCTAAGCCTCTGTTTCTAAAGACTGACGAAAGCATACTTCTGTATCCTTTAATTGTTGGTACAGAGAGATGTGACTTTTCCCTCAGGAAAAGAAGGAAATCCGCAATTTCGGTTACAGAGGTATTGGAAGAGGACAGCTTCTTCGACCTGCACCAGTTTCTGAAAACTTCCCACTTCGATTGGTACACTCGCCTAGTAGATGATCTGCGGGCTCTAGCAATTGCGCTTGCCGCCTTGCGAGAAAACCCTCTCGCTCTGACCAATCTTTCGATAGTCGAAAGGCAGTCAGAGCAAGAGCAGGTAGATTTTGATGGTACCTCTCGAAGTGGGGTTGTTTGAGCAGATCTATCCTGTTTGGAAGAGATCTGGGGAAGTCCACTGTCCACAATCCATCACCTCCGTGAACCAAATTCGGGGATGGGCCAATATGGGGCTATCAGAGTCATTCTGGTTCCCTTCGAGGCCACAAACTTTCTGACTACTTCCCCCAGAATCTTGAATGGGGGAAAAGCGTACACGTCTAGCCCTGACCAGTCCAGGAGAAAGGCGTCTAAAGCATAGGCCCTTGGATCCTCTACCAGGGTGCAAAATGTGTCTATCCTTTTGGAGAGAAACGTGGCGAACAGATCTATCTGTGGTTTCCCCAAAGATACCAAAGGGTCTGACAGACTTCCGAGTGGAGGGTCCATTCTGTAGGAAGGACCTGGAACCTCCTGCTCAGTCTGTCCGCTCTCACGTTCCTCTCCCCTTGCACAAATCTCGTTAGAAGGACCACATTCCTTTGATTTGCCCAAATCAGCAGATCTCTTGCCAGTTCGTATAGGGCGAAAGAGTGAGTTCCTCCTTGCTTCTTGACATAAGCCAGAGCGGTCGTATTGTCAGGAAGTTTATCTGAATTACTTTGTTCTCTGACTATCTGCTCGAAGCTCCTTAACGCGAGGTGAATCGCAAAGAGCTCCTTGCAATTTATGTGCCATGACACCTGCTCTTCCGACCAGGTGCCTGACACTTCTTCGGACCTTCCTTGGTAGAGGTCGCACCCCAACGTCTGTCGTCCGATGCGTCTGAGAACAATGTCAGGTTTGGGTTCCGAACTTCTAAGGATACTCCTCTGTTTTCTTCCAAGGGGGTCAACCACCACCTTAACTGTTGTTTTACTTCTAATGAGATCGGAAACGTGTCCGAGAGCTGTCCTGTCTTCCAACTCCAACTGCTTCTCAGGAAGTACTGAAGCGGACGGAGATGCAGTCTTCCTAGAGGAAAGAAACTGTTCGAGCGAGGAAAGGGTCCCCAGAAGGCTCAACCATTCCCTCGCTGAAGTACGCTCTTTCTCTAAGAAGTTCAATACTGTGGCACAGCCTTTCCTTACTCTCTCTTGAGAAGGAAATACTCGAAAACCCCGAGAATCCATCTGAATCCCCAGATAGAACTACGTTCTGGCTGGGGACCATCTGGGATTTCTCGAGGTTCACGATTAATCCTAATGTCTTTGTCAAATCCAGGATTGTTGACAGGTCCTCCAGACACTGCTTTTGAGACTGGCCCTGATGAGCCAGTCGTCCAGGTATAGGGAGACGTTTTATCCCTTTCATGTGAAGGTGTTTTGACACATTTTTCATCAAGTCTGTGAAGACTTTTGGGGTTGGGGGGAGCCGAGTAGAAAGGCCGAAACACAGGGCCCTGAACTGATAGATCCTTCCCCCTCGAACATGAAACGAAGGTACTTCCTCGACGAATGGTGAATCGGGACGATGGAAATATGCGTCTTGAAGATCTAGAGACGCCATCCAATCTCCCTGACGGAGAGCTGCAAGTA
Organism: Macrobrachium nipponense; assembly: GCF_015104395.2. Lineage (NCBI taxonomy): Eukaryota > Metazoa > Arthropoda > Malacostraca > Decapoda > Palaemonidae > Macrobrachium > Macrobrachium nipponense. The sequence goes on along the minus strand of NC_061092.1, from coordinate 4,721,195 downwards.
CTGAGGCAGACGTTTCCATGCTGAACTTCTGTTGTTGTACGAATTTGTTCAGCGAACTTACATCCAGTACCGGTCTCCATCCCCCCGAGGCTTTCGCTACGAGAAACAAGCGATTGTAAAACCCCGGGGAGCTTTGATCCAGTACCAGCTCTATTGCTCTTTTGTCCCCACATCTGCTCCACCATTTGACGAAGAGTATCCATCAGAACAGGGTCCTTGTATCTGGCAGACAGTTCCCTCGGTGACGTTGTCAAGGGGGGTCTGTCCTTGAATGGGATATAATAACCCTTCTTGATTACTGACATTGACCAAGGATCGGATCCTATGTCTTCCCATGCTCCCGCAAAGAATTGTAACCTGGCTCCTACAGGTGTCTGGAGGAAAGATTTCTCATTTTCCCTTCTTAAAGGGACGGAAGGCAGATCTTCCCCTTTTTTCAGATGATTTCCTTCTGACGATGGATCTAGCCTCGAAAGGGCTGCTGTTGTTGAGTTGGCTTAGATGCTTTCTTTTCCTCACTAGCCACAGGCCTATTCTTCCTTGAGGATTGCCTTAAAAGATCCTGAGTGGCTTTCTCAGTTAGCGAATGGGCAATGTCTCTCACCAACTGCGAAGGAAATAAATGCTCAGAGAGAGGCGCATACAGCAAAGCGGATCTCTGCGAAGGAAGAGACGGCCTTAGTGAGAAAGGCACTATGAACCGCTCTCTTCTTTAGTATTCCCGCACCGAAGAGGGAGCACACTTCCGCCGATCCATCTTGAACCGCCTTATCTATGCATGTAAGGATGCTATGCAAGGTTTCGGGGCTTAGTTGTTCTTTTTCATGGGACTTCTTAGCAATGACCCCAAGGGACCAATCTAGGAAGTTAAATACTTCTAAGGTGTGAAAAAGTCCCTTGAGGAGATGGTCCATTTCCGAAAGACCCCATGTTGCTTTTGCTGAATTCAACGGCATGTCTCCTCGACGAGTCTACGAGACTGGAGAAGTCCGATTCAGCTGAAACAGGCAGAGACAATCCCATGTTTTCTCCCGTTTCGTACCATATGCCTCTCCTGCCCCTTAGTTTAGCGGGAGGCATGCAAAAGATCGTCCTTCCTAACTCCTTCTTAGTCTTGATCCAGGAGTCCAGAGATTGTAAGGCCCTTTTCATGGATATGGCCGGCTTCATTTTCAGGAAAGACGAAGACTTGTGTGCTTCGTACTTGAAAATAGAGAGCGAGGAGAAGGAGGAGCGGCTGGAGTTAATGCTCTCATATTCCCTTTAAGAGAAGAGCAGAAAGAACTTTGTAATTCGAGAGCCCTTCTCTGTTAGTAACTTCGTCCTCCGAGACGTCATCTAAATTAATAGGATCGGAAGGAGAAGGCTCCCTTCCCTCCTCTGTCTCCTCTCTAGATTTCTTCCTTTCCGAAGAAGAAGCACTTCTATAAGGAGATGGGCTAGGAGTAACTCTCTCCTTACGTTTATCATTAGGAGAGTCACGTATCACTGCTCTACGCCTGTTAGACTCCTGCCGGATGTCAAGCTCTTCACGCGGAGAATGCGCCTGGCGTTTAGCAGGGGTATCTCGCTGAGAATACTCCTGAGGCCTGGTAGGAGTAACCTGTTTGGAATACTCCTGGCGCCTGACAGTCGTTACACTCTTCGAATACTCCTGCCGTCTGGAAGGCGCATCTCGCTCCAAATACTCCTGGCGCCTGTTAGGAGTATTAAGCTCAGAATACTCCTGGCGCTTGGTAGGCGCATCACGCTTCGAATACTCCTGGCGCCTGGTAGGAGTAAAAAGTCCAGAATACTCCTGGCGCCTGGGAGGAGTATCGAGGCCAGAGTAATCAAGGCGCTTGGCAGGAGTATCTCTTCCCGAATACTCCTGACCTACGGAAGGCGCATCTAGTTCCGAATACTCCTGAGGCTTGGTAGGAGTATCGCTCATGGAATGCGCCTTTCGAATAGCAAGTATATTGCGCTTAGCGGGCGCTATACTCCTATCAGGAGTTCTCTCTTCTCCAATTGGCTCTTGTTGCTTGGATGAAGATCTGGGCCTAGAACGATCTACAGTAAAGTCAGGCTCTTTGCGCCTACTTGGCGCCTGACGCTTGGTAGGAGTTACTTCCTTTCCCACATCTCGCCTGCCTAACGCACCGCTCCCCCCAGAGATGGCCGCTTGTGCGACAACTCCCCTGGAGGGTTCGTCGCGCCCGACAGGAGATCGGTATTTGGATCTCTTAATCGGAAGCCTGTCATCCTTTTTACGAGTAGGCTCCTTAGAAAGTACTCCTACCAAAGACGCTATTTGCTCCTGTACATTCATCAAAAATTCTCCTGGTCGAAGGCTCATTCGAATCAGGAGAAGGAGATCTGGAAGGCGCTCGAGAGTCTTTTCCCTTCCAAGGATCTAAATCCTTTCTAGCTTTCTTGATTACCGAAGGCGCCTTCCCTCTTCAGAAAGCGCTCGGGGCTAGAATTAAGCTCAGGAGGTTCTTTCCAGTTCCTTTTTAGCGGACGTGAAAGCTTCGATTCCTTCCATCCTCTTCTCGGAGAAGGCGAACTAGAAGATGAAAAAGCACTCACGAAGGACGCTTTTTCTATAGCTGTCCCTGGCAGACTGAGATGCATACGATTCTGCCGAAGGGACGCCTGATCGTTGGGGATTCCCCACGACCCCCGTAAGGCTTTCGACTTTCCTTTCTCCTCTGGGCCAGGGAGTTGGAAGAGGTCTAGGCCTGGGAGCGTCGCAGGGACGACCAGACGCCCCCTCCACTACACTGGGGGACACTAACATCACTCGAGAAACCACATTCACTTCTCTTACCTTCTAATGCTTCCATTTTCTCCTCCTGCATTTTTTGAAGGGAAGCTCTGAGTTCCGTTATTTCTGAGGCGGAATCAGAGGGATAAACTTGTGAACGGGCTGAAACAGAATGGGCATAATTAAGAGAAGAAGAAGAAGCTACAGAACTACTAGACATTTTCCGGCTTTTGTAAGCCGCCTTCCTCTCTCTATCCTTCTCTAACTTCTTCAAGTAAGAAGTCAGATTCTTCCATTCTTGTGCACTCAATCTTTCACACTCGTTACACGTATTCTCAATTGAGCATTCAACCTTTCTACAACCACTGCATGTAGTGTGAGGATCTACCGAAGCTTTCGGAATCCTCACCTTACAGCCTTCATTCACACACACTCTGAAGCTAACACTAGAATCAGACATATTCACGAAAATCCAAAGCGAAGTCCAAAAACCAGTCCACGATAGCGAATGCCAAACAACGATCCAAGTACGTCACCAAAAATCAGTTGAAAGATGATCAAAAGCGTTGTGAAAAAAGAATTCCAGTCAGGAGGAAGTAACAACAATGTTGATACTACCGGCGACAGAGAGAATCTGATTAGAAAACGGGAATAGTTCCTAGTCCTGCTACCCAGAGCAGGGCGGTAGATCACCTGACCTACCTGTAGCGAGTGCCGCGAAATTTGAATTTCTGTCGGGGACAACGGAGTCGATAGCTATGTATACATCTGTCAGGTAAGCTGAATGTATGAAACTACTACTTATAATAGAAAACCGACCCAAAGAAGCCTGCACTTCTCTTCCTAAACACCATGTAGCCTATTATCCTTACTCGTCTGTATCTGACCTAAATTTTCATCATCCTGAGAACTTACACCTCGAGGGAAGGGGAAATCTGCTGTCAACACTGCCTGCTCCGCGCCGGGGGGGCCGGCAGAACCTACCCACTCGGAAGCTTGCGGTTCTCAATCGTCGAACTGTAGATGAAGTAGAAGCAAAGGCGTTTGCAGACGGGGACGTTTATTTTCTAACTTATCCATAGCGAATACAAAGTAGCTATCCAAAGTGAAAGGGGAGAAAGACGTTAATCACAGTCCAAGGGCGTAATCTGTATCCAAAATACAAAAACTCTGTGGGGTCGGGCTAAATGACCAAAAGTTCGCCTGATGTGGGACTGATCCGCACAGCATGGCGAACAAGAAACAATTGAGGAGACAGGCCTCTGGTGGCCGGTATTGGTGGCAGCGTTGCCAACGGTAACACAGGTAACTCATTTGACTAGATTTTACCTGCAGTGTTGGTAACACTGACAGTTGAATTACCCACTTAGTGGGTAAATATGTGGGGATATAGTTCGGGCTGGTCAGTGACCAGGGCTAATTCAGGTGTTCAGGGAGTGTATTGCAATATTAAAATTCCATAATTCTTATTTGTATAATGTCTAAAATAATTTCTTCCTTCACTTTACAGATATTTCAATTCTTTGTTCCCTATGCTGCATAATAAGTCAAATCTGAGCCAGACCAACATTACTGTTAAAAACAAACAAAACATTAAAATAACCAAGTATTATTTAAAATACTCTTTCCGAAACAAAATGAACTAAAGCTGTACGTACCTCCTTCAAAGAGTTCCCCTGAGTTTCTTATTCCTCCCCTGTTGGCATTTGCACCAGCTCTCCCAGGAGGTCTCCCACGCCTCCCTAACCCCCGCCCTCTTCTAGAAACAACTGGCACAGGGTCAGGATCAGCAAAGGGATCTTCCTGGGGTTCTGGATCATCCTCTTCCTCTTCTTCACCGTCAATGATGGGCCTTGCTCCAGTGAGGTCATGAACGGACACTTTGGTACACTTTTTGATGTGGCTTGAATACTGACGTTCCTTACTGAAGGTGCGGTCACAGTCCTGGTGCAAATTTTATCTACAATTAACATCTGTACAAACCAGCACAATTTTGTGACCTCTACAAGATGAGAAATAATAAAAAAAACAAAAATTTGCATGACAAATTTACCACAAATGATGGCCTATTAAGGAAAGACAACCAACGTAAGTTGGAAATCTGGAAATAACCCTTAAACTTAACATGAAAATCCATCATAAGCTACGAGCCGTGCATGCTAAAACATACTGTATACCCCTCTGATGTTATAAGAAATATTTCAACTCTAAGTAACAAATTTTATGCATTAAAAATCATTCAAATATTCAAGAAAATAAGAGGCCAACAAGAAATAACCACCACATTTTCAAACAATAAATACTTATAATCAAAATGGAATGATATCAAGAGAAGAACTCTTGAATGTAAAACATTATGATTTCAGACAGAAAAGGACAAGTTAAAATACCCGCCAATTAAAAACAACAATCTTCCAAAAATAAAACATTAACTGGTTTGATAGCAAAATAATTTCACAAAACTCCACCAATGCTTACCTGACATCTGAACTGTACAGCTTGTTCCAATACTGGATCAACAGACACAGGATCAATCTTCCCTCGCTTGGCCGGACCTCCATCACCTTCAGATTCACCTTTCCTCTGAAAATATCAACATACAATAACCTAGAGACCGTACAAAAATTTATTCAACATAATAAATCTGACATGAAAATGTAAATAATTGACACACAGTACATGTGCAGATGATAAACTTGCAGGAAAGTATTAAACACAACATGTAACTGCATTGGTCCACTACATGAAACCAGGACACTCATTAAGCTAAATTTTCATCAAACTACCATACAATTAGCTACAATCTGCAATGTAACGTAATTTTAAATCTTGGGTAAAAAAACATCATACAGTCCAAACAATAAACATCACTAAAAAACCATAGTTTTAACAGGGTGTAAGGTATAGTGCATGGATAATTCTGTGCTGAAACCATGGAGATTAACTAAATCATATGACAAAAAACTATACAACAAACCTTCATAGGAGACGATGTCTTCCGATATGGACTATGGTAACACTTCAGAAAGTGCTGTGATATTTGAGGACGAGTTTTGAATGTCATCTTACAAAATGAGCACATGAACAGGGGAGTCTTCTCAACTTTGACTTCTTCTTTTTTACAACTCCTCATGTGTTTCCTGCGAAGATTAAATCTACATTTAGTTCCTGTTCAGTAGTACTGTGGAAAAAATATCAAAATACATGGTGCTGTACAGTATGGTTGAAAAGGGCTTCCTATTTAAAATGATATTGTTAGTATACAATAAAGTTTTGTACATACTTACCTGGCAGATATTATACTTAGCTTAGGTCTCGACGTCACGACAGAAAAATTCAAAACTCGCGGCACACGCTACAGGTAGGTCAGGTGATCTACCTTACCCGCCGCTGGGAGGCGGTGTAAGAAACCAGTCCCCCATTTCCTGTCAGGTTATTTTCTTCCACCTGTCTCCTGAACGGGGAGGCTGGGGGGCGGGCCATCAATCGTATATATCTGCCAGGTAAGTATGTACAAAACTTTATTGTATACTAACAATATCATTTTTGTACATGAACTTCCCTGCCAGATATATACTTAGCTGATTGACACCCTTGGTGGAGGGAAAGAGACACATACTTACTTAGAAAGTGGGGACAACACATGTTAAAGGAATACATAATATAAAACTCGGTTCTTACCTGATTTAGGCAGAAGACTTGATAGTTACTGTCTATTAGTCTGCGTTGCCTAAAGAGTCTCAGCGAGGGCGTGCGCGACCTATGGCTGAAAAGAAACTCTTGGGTCTACTAATGGGAACTGAGTCCACTTACTTGGCAGAATCCAAGCAGGATCTGGTCAATGGGGATCAACCCGCTTACATGCCAGAGCCTATCACTACCAATTGCAAGGAGCCTTAAGCACAACCGATCACCTAACCAATTACTAACATTAGTATACGAAAGAAGGAGCTGCCTCCTGCAACCTCCTTCGTACAACCAACAAACTCAAACTTAAAACTAACCGGGAAAAAGGATTAAAAAGGATGTTTCAGCTCCCTGCCCCAGCACTGAATCCGCCGATACGTAAGGGCCTAGCCCAAAACACTTATCATACGTAATCGATACGTCCCTTAGGTAGTGATTAGAGAAGACTGATTCACACCTCCAAAAAGTGGCCTTCATAAGGTTTTGTAATGACAAATTCTTCTTGACTTTCAGAAGGTTAAACTGTTGCTGATTGCAAGAAGAGTGTGCTTCTCTAATAATATTCTGATAAAGAATGAGAGTGCATTTTTAGATAAGGGCCTACTGGGGTCCCTTACAGAGCACCAGAGATTGCTCTCATTAGCGGCAAGTCTTTTCTTCCTCTGAAGATAATATTTTCAGGCTTCTCACCGGGCAAAGAGATCTCTCCTCTTCTGTCCCGACTAAGGAGGATAGGCTTTTGATTTCGAAGCTCCTGGGCCACGGCGAAGAAGGGTTTTCATTCTTGGCTAGGAAAGCCGGAAGAAAAGAGCAAACCGCGGAGCCTCCTTGGAAACCTACCTCACCTTCTAGAGCCTGCAGCTCGCTGACCCTCTTTGCTGACGCTAACGCACAGAGGAAAAGAGTCTTCATCGAAAGGTCTCTGAACGAAGCAGCATGGGGAGGTTCGAACCTTGAGGACCTCAGGAAGAGCAGCACGACATCAAGATTCCAGCTAGGCACTAAGGAGGAGGTTCTTTTAACCGTTTCAAACGATCTGATTAAATCATGGAGGTCCTTGTCCTCAGATATGTTTAATCCTCTATGACGAAAAACTGAGGAAAGCATGCTCCTGTACCCTTGATGGTGGAGACAACCAACCCGCATTTTTCCCTCAGAAGATAAGGAAATCTGCAATCTGCGTCACAGAGGTACTGGAGGAGGAAACTTTATGAGTCCTGCACCAGCGTCGAAAAACATCCCACTTCGACTGGTAGACTCTAGATGTGGAAGGTCTACGTGCATTGGCAATGGCCCTTGCAGACTTTGCCGAAAAGCCCTTAGCTCTGACGAGACTCTTGATAGTCTGAATCCAGTCAGACTGAGAGCGGGGAGGTTTTGTGTGAAACCTGTCGAAGTGGGGCTGTTTGAGCAGATCGACTCTTAGAGGTAGGGATCTTGGGACATCCACCAGCCATTCCAGTACCTCTGTGAACCAGTCGTGGGCGGGCCAGAACGGAGCTATCAACGTCATCCTTGTTCCCTCTGACGCTGCGAATTTCCTTAACGTTTCCCCTATAATCTTGAAAGGCGGGAACGCGTACAGATCCAGATTCCTCCAATCCATGAGGAATGCATCTATTGCCACTGCTCTTGGGTCTGCAATAGGGGAGCAGTATAGATCTATCCGCGCATTCCTGGAGGTCGCAAATAGATCCAGATGGGGCCTGCCCCACGTCCTCCACAGCTCCTGGCATACGGTCCGCGTGCAGAGTCCACTCTGAGGGAAGGACTTGATTCCTTCTGCTTAGCAGATCCGCTCTGACATTTCTTTCTCCCTGTACGAACCTGGTGAGAAGCCTTATGTTCCTTTCCTCTGACCACAAGAGGAGCGATCTCGCTGTCTCGTACAGGGAGAAAGAGTGAGTCCCCCCCTGTTTGTCGAATGTAAGCCAGGGCTGTAGTGTTGTCGGAGTTGATCTGAACATATTTCCCTTTTACGAGGGGTTCGAAGGTCTTGAGAGCTAACCAAATCGCTGTTAGCTCCTTCTTGTTGATGTGCCAGGACACCTGATCCCCCATCCAGGTGCCTGACACTTCTCTCGACCCGAGAGTAGCTCCCCAACCTTTGTCCGAAGCGTCTGCATACAATACTAGGTTGGGGTTTCGAAACTTGCAAGGAAAGGCCTTCCTTGAACAATAGAGGGTCTAGCCACCAACGTAGATCCTCCTTTATCTTCTTGCGAAATCTTGAACGCAAAGTCCAGACCTTGATATTTCCGATCCCAGTTCCTCGTCAGGAAGAACTGTAGGGGTCTGAGGTGCAACCTTCCTAGAGAAACGAATTGCTCCAGAGAGGAGATGTCCCCAACAGACTCATCCACTCCCTCGCTGTGCATACATCTTTCTCTAGAAAGATTGCTACCTTCTCCAAACCTCGGGTTATCCTCTCTGGGGACGGATACGCCCGAAAAACCAGAGAAGCCATCAGAATCCCCAGATAGATACGCTCTTGAACTGGGGTCACCTTAGCTGTGACTTCTCGAAATTCACTAGCAAACCCAGAGAAGCTGCTAGATCCAACGTCACTCGTAAGTCCTCCAGACATTTCTCCTTGGATTTGGCCCTGATAAGCCAATCGTCCAAGTAGAGGGAAATCCTCACTCCCCTCGAGATGAAGCACTGGGCAACGTTCTTCATCAGTCCTGTGAATACTTGGGGGCCGTGAAAGGCCGAAGCATAGGGCCCTGAACTGAAAAACGTTCCCTCCCCACATGAATCTGAGATATTTGCGAGAAGAAGGATGGATCGGCACATGGAAGTAAGCGTCCTGAAGGGTCGTCCCCCCAGTGACACCATCCAGTCCCCGGGACGAAGAGCTGCTAAGACTGATGACGTCGTCTCCATAGCGAACTTCCTCTTCTTCACAAAGACATTCAGGGCGCTTACGTCCAGAACCGGTCTCCATCCTCCTGAGTTATCTTGGGAACTAGGAACAAACGGTTGTAGAACCCCGCTGAAAGTGGGTCCTGAACCATCTCTATTGCCTCTTTCTCTAACATCAGCTCTACCGCTAGAGCGAGGGCTTGATTCATCAGTGGTCTTTGTATTTTGCCACCAGTCCCTTGGAGTGTGGTCAAGGGTGGGTCTCGAAATATAAAGGGAATGAGGTATCCCCTCTTGATGATCGCGAGGGACCAGTTGTCCGCCCCCTTTCGTGCCCAGACATCTGCAAAGTTCAGAAGTCTGGCACCCACAGTTGTCTGGAGGACACCCGAACTATTTCTTGGCCCTAATAGACCGGGAGAAGGTCCTTCTCTTCTAGGTGGTCTCGAACTCTGGAGGAAGAAGAGCGAGACGAAGGTCCTCCTCGAAAGGGTTCTTGCCTACTTTGAGCCTCTTTCTTCGTCTTCTGCTGAAACGAAGGTTTCGGAATTCTAGCCGATCGAGCTAGCATATCCTGCGTCGCTTTTGCTGATAACGAGCTGGAGATATCGTTAATAGTCTTCTTGGGGAAGAGTTGCGGGGAAAGTTGCGAATACAGCAAGGAAGCTCTCTGTGCGTGCGAAACCGCCTTGGTAAGAAAAGAGCAGAAAACGGCCCTCTTCTTTACCACTCCTGCACCAAAAAGAGAAGCAATTTCCCCGGAACCGTCTCTCACTGCCTTGTCCATGCAAGACAGAACTGCGTGGAGGTCTTCAGGCGAAAGAGTGTCTTGCTCTTGAGTCCTCTTGGCCAACACTCCCAGGGTCCAGTCAAGAAAGTTAAAAACTTCTAAGACTCGGAACATTCCCTTCAGAAGGTGATCCAATTCGCTCATACCCCACGTCGTCTTCGCAGAATTCAGCGCCGAGCGACGTGCGGAATCTACCAACGAAGAGAAGTCCGAGTCTGCAGAAGAGGGAAGAGTCAGACCCAAGGGCTCTCCTGACTCGTACCAGAACCCCATCTTACCCGTCAGCTTGGAGGGGGAAAAAAGAAAAAAACTCTTGCCCTTCTCTTCTTTTGAAAGCAACCAGTCGTCAAAGTTCTTCATAGCCTTCTTCATAGACACTGTAGCTTCATCTTAAACGACCGAAGACTTCTTAGCCGTATTGGTCGTTGAAAATAAGGACGGAGAGACGGAGGAGAACGGCCGGAAAGAGACTCCCCAAAATCTTGCAAGAGGAGGTCTGTAAGTCTCTTATACGAAGAAACCGCAGCATCCTTGGGCAAATCTTCCTCTGAATCAGCAACAAATTCTTCCGCCGAAAGAATGACGGTCTAGAAAGCTCTACTGCCCGGAGGAGAGCTAAATCCTTGGAGAGCGCCTTGTTCGTGAGAGCGCCTACTAAGGAAGAAAAAAACCGGCCCAAAAAACCCCGGGAGAGCGCTTACAGGGGAGCGCCTACCAGAGAGAGCGCCCCTACTTAGAGAGCGCCTCCCAGGAGAGAGCCTTACTAGGAGAGCGCCTAGTTGGAGAGCGCCTACTTTGAGAGCGCTACTGGTGAGCGCCTGCGTAGGAGCGCCTACTTGGGTGAGCGCCTACTAGGAGAGCGTCCTACAAGTGGAGGCCTGTCCTGGTCGGAAACCGAGGAAAAGAATTCTAACTCCACAGAAGATTCGTTCGTGGAAACGGGATGGAACGGGAAGAGCGCCTATCAGGCTCTCTGCGCCTGCTAGGCTCTTGGCGCCTGCCATCCTCAATACGCCTGCCAGGCTCTTGACGCCTGCCACGGGGAGAGAAAAACATCCACAGATGAATCCCTGTCAGAAGCGCGGACGCTTACAAGGCTCTGAGCGCCTATCCAATCGGGAAGTGCTCTAACAGAGGAGAAAACTTCCGTTGCCGCCTACCAGGTTCTTGGCGCCTACTAGGCTCTTGGCGCCTACTACTAGGCTCTTGCTGCCTACTAGGGCTCCCGAGCGTCCGTCAAAAGGAGAGTGGCCACCAGGCGAAGAACTCTTCCTTCGCTCCTGACGAAAACTAGGCTCTTGACGTCTGTCAAGCTCTTGACGCCTAACTGAAGAGGAGCGGAAATCCTGAGGAGAAGCCTGCCTGGCTCCTTACACCTTACATGCTCACAACTCTTGCTGGAAGAGAGGAGAGCCTACTCGGAGAAAGATCCCGAGCTCCAGCCTGCACTTCTGAACTCCTACTAACAGGCTCCAAAAGCCTTCTTCTAAGCCAAAAAAAAGGAGGAGTTTGAGCCGAACAGGAACGTCTTTAGACTTCTTCAACCGGAAGTGAGGCGTCCTTCCGACGATGAGAAGTCCCGGCAATAGACTCTGCTAAAGCCGCAATTTTTGCGCCTGCAGACCCGCCAGGATACGCGCAGGAGATCTCTTAAACTCCTCTACAGGGGACGAAGTCCGACGAGCGACATAAGCGTAACAGGACGAAATCTTGGTTCTCTTGCGTTCCACTTCAGGCTCTTCCGCGAAAAGATTCGGGGCTGGAAGGAAGGGCGCAAGGATCCTTCCAGGGCCTCTTGAGAGGGCGAGACGACTCCGATGCGCTCATCTACGCTGAGGAGAAGGCGACGAAGATGACGAGAAGCACTGGCGCAATAACTCCTTCTTGGTTCGTTCCAAGGCAGCCTGGGAACGAGCAACAGGAACTGCCGAGGGGACGCCTGACCGGTGGGTTCTCCCTAACCTTCCTGCGGCTTCGACTTTCCTCCTCCACTGGGTCTGGGAGTCTGGAAGAGGTCTAGGCCTGGAAGCGTTAGTGAGCCGGTCAGACGCACCCTCCACTGCACTAGGGGCACTGCACTGATCACTTGCACTATCATCACTCTTACCTTGTCGAGAGCGAGCGAGGCTCTCCTTACTCCTGATCGAGGCTCTCCCAGAAGCAACTTCCGAAAACGAATCTTCGGGTTCAAAGCTGGGCGCAGGGGCTGAAACTGGAGAAGGAACTACTTCTACTACAGGATTCTCAGCGTCAACTTCACTCACCCTCGATCTAGAACTCTTTGAAGAAGCCTTGCGCACCCTATCTTTCTCGTAACTTTAGCTCATAAGAAGAGAGAGCCTTCCAACCATCCTCATCCAAATTCTCACACTCTTTGCAAGGGTTAATAAAAGAGCATTCATTCCCTCTACACGACTCACATACCGAGTGAGGATCTAATGCAGCTTTAGGAAGCCTAACTTTACATTCCTTCTCTGAACAAACCCTAAATAAACTAGGTTTCTTAACTTCAGAATCATCCATGATTATAGATATGTAAGAGAAATCCAAAAGAAAAATCCAAAAAAACAGTCGAAAAAAGCGTATATTGCCAAGCCAACAACCAAAGTGTACTTCACCAAAATCCAAATCGTCGGCAACGAGAACGAATTTCAACTATCGTAAGGACTGAACAACAGGTGTTGTCCAGCCGGCGACAGAAAATAATCTGACAGGAAAGGGGGACTGGTTCTTACACCCGCCTCCCAGCGGCGGGTAAGGTAGATCACCTGACCTACCTGTAGCGTGTGCCGCGAGTTTTGAATTTTCTGTCGTGACGTCAGAGACCTAAGCTAAGTATATATCTGGCAGGGAAGTTCATGTACAAAACATATAAATGTGCAATTGTAGTGTGTACAGCACTGTGTTTTACTGGAATCTCGCCACTGCCCAAATATTATAAACAGTATTATACATACATACATACAAAGGAAATACTATAGTATTAGTTAAAAAAGATTAATTTTGAAAACCACAGAAAATGTTTACCTTAAAAATAAAGGCTTCATAAACTTGCTGTTGCAGGTAGGACACTCATAAAATCTTTTACTATCATTTGGCTTATCAAAGGCATCCTCCCAGTCTGGACTCCCTTGTGGCTGTGTCTGAGTGCTGGAGACATATCTTGGCTTACGGATGCCACCCTCTGAGAGATTTACTTGTATTTGCTTTTTGAAGGACTCATTCTGGCTTGCTGCTGTTGTGTTTGCCTTGGTGACTTTGGTCGTCCCCTCAGGAATGATTACTTTAAAGACACCACTTTGAGAGGAGCTGTCAGACTCAACCTGATTAATTGGGACTCTGGCAATTCCTTGACTGTTGTTACCAGCCCTTATCACAATGCGATTCTTATTTCCTACAGTTAATAGCTGTGGCTGTGCAATACTTACAGGTGTTCCTCCTACCTGGATAAGATAATGACCTCCACTTGACTTGGAGGGAGAAATCTGATTGTTGGTTTGAATGACTATTCTCGTCGGAGTGCTCCCAGACAAGTTGTTAATAATTCCTTGTAAATTAGCTGTTGAAGTCCCACTTAGAACACTAGATAAAGTTGTTGCTGTTGTCTGCTGAGGCTGTGGTTGCTGCTGTTGATGGAAGGCTTGAATTTGAGGTGTGCTTGTAGTTACAATAATATTATCTTGAGTGTTTGATGTGCATACTCTTGTTTGAAAGCTCTCATTTACCAAGTTTCGTAACAGCATCTCTCCATCCTGGTCTGGACTCAAAGCATCAGTGTCTACCAAGCAAGATGTCCCATTTCCTTCACCCGACACATCTGGAACAGACTGTTCTAGCCCAGATATCTCATTGTGATCATAATCAGTTCCCTGCAACGATTCATGTTTCATGTCCATATCATGATCCATATCTCCATTACTGGCACCTACATCTTCTGGAGCGGGGTTTGGTAAAGCTACTGCTGGCACAAAATCTACAGCGTCACTACAGTTGTCTTGCATAACAACATGTGAATTCTGGTCTTGTGGTTCTTCCATCATACCACCTTGCGTGGTATTCATCAGCATTTGTTGCTGCTCTTCCACAACATTTTGAGCCCCTTCTATAACTACACTTCCATCAAGCAGTACAGGTGATGTTATGTCAGCCTCAACATTGCTATTAAGGTCTCCTGACACAACTTCAGAGTCCCCATCAACCTGTAATTAAAGAAGAGTATGCAAAACAATAAGAATAACATGAAGCTATTAATAATTAAAACTAACTAGTACTACAGGTAAGATATGCATTGTAATGTCAAGTGAAATATGCAATGCAATGCAAGTCTATAATTTTTGTAAATACATTTACCATTAACCACAAAAAATGCCTCCTCAAACTTTTCATGACTTAACCAATATAAATAAATCACTTAATGTTCCATATTCTAGTTGGCATGTTCCATATTCTAGTTGGCGTTAATTTCATGAAACTTTAAGTTCATTAGTCAAACCCATGTCATCTGTGACTGGTGTCTTTGATGGTGCCTCAAGTGGCAATCAAAAATTTTAAAGAAATGTTTCCAACATAATATTCCCTTGTTTCAATTTCTTCTTGAAACATGAAATCTATAGGCTACAGTTGATGAAGTGCTTTTACTGGAATTTTTTTTAATGATTTAAGAAGACCTTTAATTAAGTCAAGCTGGGTTAGGAGGGGTCCCAGGAGTGATATTACTTTGGCTACAGTGACCTATGATAGGTTAGGCTGCAATACCAAAAAAGGAGAAAAGTCCATAACCAAGCAGATATAAGGCACCCTAGGTTAGGTTAGGGCACATTACTATAATCTTGTTTTTCTCCTGTCCAAAAACCATAGTTTCCAACTATTAGTCTATGGTCCCTCATTACTAGTAAACATTATAACTGGTTAGTTTAACTATTCGTTTTCATCACAAATGAATGAAAAATGTCCAAATTACACCCAACCTTTTTTTTCATCACAAATGAATGAAAAAAAGTTCAAATTACAAAGACTTTGTCGAAGAAAAAAAATCATAACTGCTTTTCACAATGACACAGCATTACATGTTTTAAAAGCATGGGTGCAAGGACCACGCCTAGGCCAGGTAGGATGTGCCACCCTTGGTGAGGTTAGGACACATCACGGCAATTGTATTTTTTCCTTCTACCCAAAAACCATAGCTTCCAAATAGCCCTATGAGTCAATGGTCATTATTCATAAATATTAACTAGGCTAGTTAGCCTAACTAGACCTTTTTTTCACAAATGAATGCAAAATGTACAAATCACAAAAAAAGGTGAAAAATTATAAAAATTTATATATTTCACAATGCACTGCATTACACACTTCAAAATAAAAAATATTCTCCCTATATACTTTATAACTTATTTTTCTTTAATTATTTGTTGTTTAAAATTTTCAAGTGTCCAAGCCTAGCCACATAGGCTAACTCATCATCACAATCATTTCACTCATTATCTTTCCACCATAACGTAGCCTGCATTTTCCAGTGTGTTCCCTGTAGTAGGTTACCACTTACAGTATCCCTTGCATGGGAAACTAGGTATAGCCTAGATGACAATAGGACAGTATCCCTTGCATGGGAAACTACAGCCTAGATGACAATAGGATGCAAGTTAGAGGTCTATGAAGTACCTCTTAGCCAAGGCACCAGCTGCACAGCATCTCATTACTTTTTTCCATGTGCCTCTCTGTTCATAGGTTAGGCTACCTCGCTGTATAGGCCTAGAACGTCTTTCACTTTCCCATGCACCAAATTTTCGAGTTCATGTAATGACAGCCTAACCTTGCCAACAATGACTAGGCCACGGCAAAGTCTTTGGAGATGTGGCTCACACAAGCAATTAAAAAAAAAAAATGCATAATTCTAAGGAAGAGCTCCACTTGGACATACTAGCCTAGTAGCTACCTAGTAGTCTATTGTTGTTTAGCTATAAGTTTTTTACTTAATATAAAAAAGGGAGTATATTAAGTAGTAAAGGTGAAAAAATCTGATAAATATACAGATAGCAAGAAAATTATTATTTTTTCTTTTTACATTTGTAGGCTACAGTCATCGTCCGGAGGATTGTAGCTACGGGCAGGACGCCATGTTTTGTTTCAACACCTTGGGGATGAATGTAAAAATATAAACAAAAGACAGTAAAGTTCTCATTTATTTCAGTATATTTCTGATTACCTCACCAGTACTGCTTTAAATATCCCACACCCTTTTGTAGGCTACCCTACAGCCTATTTAGGTATAGCCTAGTAGGGATATTGTTTCATGAAAAAACTTTCTTTAATAAACAATAGTAGTATGTCCATGCGGAGCTCCTCCTAAGAATTACCAGAAAAACGGGCCATTAATAATATATATAATAATAATAATGACCTTGAGGTGTTCCCAATTATTTCTGGGAGTCAGATTACGTTAAACTACACTGAAATGGCGATAGTAGCCTAATTCGTCACGAACACTGACAGAATGTAAACTTTTAATAATTAGAACATAAGGAAAGCACGTAAAATACATTTTTACATCATTAAAATCGTGTCTAGGTTAAATCCAAGGGGGATTGCCTCATCGTCACCTGAAGAGGAGGGTACGCCTACCCATTCACACTCCACCACTGAAAACCTGACATAAAATTAGACATTAGCGTAAACTTCCACCAGACACCATTCAGTCGAGCACTTCACCGGCACCATACCAACGGCATGATCGGGGGCATGAAAGAGGAGCACCGAGAGGGGGACCTTTTTAAATGGCCCGCCAGCTGAGGGACCCAAACACCACAACTGCTGCGTCTTGTTGTCGATATTTTCGACGCTTCCTCCACACGGGGTCGGACCACTTTTCCGACGGGCCGCGGCTCATTCAGCGGCTACGGGGTGCGAAGAATTACGCAGATGCAAAATCGAGTGACAAACCTCCGAAGTCCCGTTAAAATTCTCCATGATTTGGGCAAAATTCGTGCCCCTTCCCGCTACATGTCGAGGAAAAACAACAAGGCTCAGCAGGTTGCGTCTACTGATGATCGTTCGTCGGTAAATAGGTTTTCCAACTTTACTAACAAAAGTACTTATTACTTACAAAAACCGTATAATAAATTACGTTTATAATTTTTAAAATTTTAGATAGCGTTATATTTTTTCAATAATAGGATATCAAGGTGTGGCCTTCCGCTGACGTCATACCATCACAATTCCTAGTCGGCTGCGTTGCCTGTTGGTGTAAGTTGCTACTGACTCCTATTCAGCGTATGCCAGATGTTAACAAAATCCTTTGATATGTTAAAGAAATGTACACATTTTCCATTTCTACTCAAATTTATTTTGCTGTTTTGTACTTTCACAATACATTTTGTTATCCTTATTCTTTCAGCAATGTTTACTTCTCCCTCTCCATTGGGTTCATCTAGCGTATAATTTTTCTTGTCTGCTTATTGCTGTAGTACTTTGTTATTTGTAAGCATATGTCTTATTCTTTTAACTTATACAAATTTTCGCTTTTCTTTACATTCTGGGTGCATCTAATTCAAGAATCAAGGTAACATGGGATCACATGTCCTTTGTAAATGTTTCACTACTCAGTGATTTGGTGTCGCAATTTTTATCTAATTTAGTATTTTCATTCGTTTCCATTATCTTCGATGTCATTACTTAGCCATTTTTGCCTCCTACATTGAAAAATGAAGAACACTCCTTGAGTTATGAGTCATCTTTTATCACATTTTCCCTCCAATCTTTAGATGTTTTTCTTCTTTGATAACATCATTATCAAGCTTATTTAGTTCATATGTTTGTATTTTCCTGTTTTCCTTGTTAGAAAATTCCAAGGAGACATGACTGTGTTATCCATTCTTTGTTGGAATTTAACTTTT
The DNA here is from genome assembly GCF_015104395.2 of Macrobrachium nipponense. NCBI lineage: Eukaryota > Metazoa > Arthropoda > Malacostraca > Decapoda > Palaemonidae > Macrobrachium > Macrobrachium nipponense. The sequence continues at coordinate 4,703,215 of NC_061092.1, read as the reverse complement.
CCTGTATTGTTTCTTTGGTTTGCTTCGTAAACTGTAAACAGAGAGAGAGAGAGAGAGAGAGAGAGAGAGAGAGAGAGAGAGAGAGAGAGAGAGAGAGAGAGAGAGAGAGAGAGAGAGAAGGATGGATTTATGATATTACCTGTCAAGTATTCTCCTTAAGCAACTGAAATTGAGAACGTCAGAACTCAGAGAGAGAGAGAGAGAGAGAGAGAGAGAGAGAGAGAGAGAGAGAGAGAGAGAGAGAGAGAGATTTGTGTTCATGTGACACTCGGAAATTGAAAAGTTAGTTATAATTAGTCATGATGAAAAAATTCCTTTTAACAACAATACAAAAAAAAAAAAGTTGCGTCTACTATAAAAACTGGTTATCTTTTTCTGTCAGTTGTTTTATCTTGCTACTGATTGCAATGTTGCAGTTAAAACTAGTTTTAGCCCGAAGCTGGATGAGGTGTAAGTTGCAACTTACAACACGTATTTTCCAGACAGAGCTAGTTTGAAGGACATGTCACTTAGAACTAAATTGAAACACTATAGTATGGTTTGAAAAAAAAAAAAAATCAAGGATTTATGCACCTATCAGCATACCACAGTCCGGCCAAATTAAGATATTTGTGCCATGTCAACGAACTTAATTAGAAAATTAGTATATTCCAAGTACCTTATTTATTTTCCTTTTTATTCTCTCCAGACCGGAAACAAGGCTAAAAGATCATTTTGGCTGGAGATAGGTCTAGCAAATGTTTTTTTGCCACAGTTTAGATCAGTAGGTACAAAGTGAATTTAGTAGCATCTCTGTACCACCGAGCTGGAAATTTTAAAAAGTCTTCAGGAACACAATTTGTCTTAATATAGATCATCATCAGCCTGCAAAATATTAGTAAAATGGTTTAGGAATGTATACAGTCACCTTGTATCGTTTCTCAGTTAGTACAAGTGTAAGTTGGCTTATTATGGAGCTCGAAATAATCACAGGAGATTTATTCTGAGGGTATTTCCAATTGTGGCCCTTTGAACATAGTTTGATTTACTCATACGGTGTCCTTAAAGTCACTCTTTTGTTGACCCAAACTGTGGCAGAAATATTATGCTAGACCTATGTCCAGTGATCTTTGCAGCACTCATTGAGTTTGTTTGTATCGCATGAAAATCTAAAGTATGTATAAAATCACATTAATTTGAATTCAGTAACGGAAGCGTCTGTTAGAAGCAAACCGAATTCATTTCCAGAAGTATCTGTATAGGCATATTAACTTGCTGGAAACAGTGGATGACATACCCGTCAGCCAAGTCGAACGTCGATCACAGGAGATACTGAATTTTAAAGTGAGTCTGTTTGGGTTTCAGCCCAGATCTCTTCTCCGTTTCCTTCTGTCATTACTAGAAAATCATGTTTGTTCGTCCAATAGGTCTATGCAATAATGCAATTCGAGTAAGACCAAGACTACCGGTGGTCTTGGTAAGACAGTCTTACTAGGTTCTTCTGTAGATAAAACTGCGTAAGATTACCTCACTGTCATGCAGGTATGTGGCTGATAAACTTCAAGATTACCTCTGCTGTAAGTTTGTGATTTTGCTCTAATGCAGCATTTCAAAAATAAGTTGTTTAATTCTGTTATATAAATGCACTTCTAATGTGCAATTTTCCATTCCTTTGTTATAATCGACAATTCAGGGAGTGGTATCATGGTAGCAAAATGTTGAACTTTACAACGGAATGTTATTACTACATTGTTTTCTATAGTTGTCTTTGGGAACGAAAATCATAGTATAGACCTAGGCACAAAGGTGAGGTATAGTACATACTGTACTGAAGACTCTAAACTCACGTGTCATTAAACCTGACACTTGCTGTGCAGAATGAAAAATGATTAACGAGATGACTTTTCCACAACATTCAAATACCATCACGTATAATTCTTCAGATTATTATATATATATATATATATATATATATATATATATATATATATAATATATATGTGTGTGTGTGTGTGTGACAATTCGATACGAAACGTGAACCGAGCATATTTTGACCGACGTTGCCTCATAATTTCATTTGAGCTATTGCATATCATCATTTATACCTGTCTTGCAAATTATCTTCCCCGAAAAGGGAAGACTTATGTAAGATATCTAAAAAAAGAAGTAATTGTGGTTAACTGTCTGCATTCCTTAACGGAAATGGTTGATGGGTGCGGGGGGAGAGGGGAAGGGGAGGAGTGTTTATTAAAGATTGGTTTTAATGACATTCTTGACCTTAACACAACGCTTGTATTTTCTCTGAACTTTCGTTTTCCGGTTCTGACCTTTACTGTTTCAGCGAAAGTATTAGCTTTTCAAGAATCCGCTGAACGGTTCTACACACACACACTTACACACACACACTTATATATAGGTGCTCTGTAGCTTGTTACCTACGCGTCACCTATTCCAAGGTGGTAGTACTAAACACCGAATGGTAAATGTTAAGTAAACGGCCGCACGAAGATATCGTTTAGTAATATAACTTGTCGACCACACAATATAGAAATGGGTGTATATAATACTTTGATCTCCGAGGGGCTAGTACTAAACACGGCGTCCCAGGAAATTCCGGCATGTTTAGTACTATAAGATAAGTAGGTTACGCGTATAGATAACAAGGCAAAGTAGCCCGTAAAATAGTATTATATATATTTATATATATATATATATATATATATATATATATATATATATATATATATGGCAAGAAAAACAAAAATTCTAAAATTAAAGTTGTAAAACCATCGCTGAAAAAGTAGTTATAATTATGAAATATGTAGCTCTTATCAGATTTCATTCGAAGTGAAATAATTTCATCTTGCAAAGGTTTCATTTTTTAAACTTGAACCGCTTTGGATATCCCCTAGTACTAGTTCTAATATTTTGCAAAATTTATTGCCATACTTTGTGTCTGCTTCTGAAGGAGGATACGTTCTTTGTTCGGTTTGTGTGTATCTATTTGGTAGCAGGATTATGCACTAAGTTTTTATGTGTATCTACACGAAAATTTGACTAGCAGTGGACCTGGTGGCTAGACATAAGTGATTATCTTTTCGGAGAGGTCCGGTTCTGGAAAAAGGGTCCCATCAGGGCTGGGATGCAGAGTTCGGCCTTGGATGCTAAAAGATTACTTGGTCCAGGAGACCACCCCCCAAACCAGTGCCTTGGAATGGTATTTTCCGAACCTCATTCCAAGGGGTCGTGGTCCGAACTCGGCCTCCGACTCTCAGGGTGGACCGAAAGGCCACTCCAGACCAGACCAGCAGTCCGTCAGTGACTGTGTCAGACAGACAGTCACCCGCCAGACGCGGCGTGAGGTAGACGTGTTTTCTGTAGTCTCCGCTGTCTTGGCCCCTTGCGCGAGTGTTTACGTCTGGAGCGGCAGGAATGGTAGGCAATGAGGTAATCCAGGGAGGAAAAAGACTTTGATTATTTTAATTAAATTATGTCATAAGTGAGCGGGTTTGCACTCAATCATACGATAGTTTAATCCCTTTTCTTACTTGCAAACTCCAGTTAGACTTCGTTGAATAGTGGGTAGTATTGCTAGATGAGTGAAGTAAGAGATAAGTGATAGTATCCATTTTGCAGCGGGTGGCGTGAAAAAGAAAAAAAAAAAAAAAAACTCGCAGTTGAAAATAACGAGTTAATACATAAGAGTGCGCAAAGCCAGGCGGTGAACGGGGTCATATAATTCTGTCATTCGGCGGAGGGAATGTTGTGAGAGCGGTAATAGCTAGAGGTAGTAAATAGTAATAGCAGTAATAGTGAGTGGCCGACGATAGTAGCGATAGTAGTACTCGTTCCTCGTTCGTGGTGGTGGAGGCAGTGTGGCCAGGCTTCTCCTCAAGAGGAGGAGGGGGAGGAAGAAGAGGAGAACTTTCACTAATTGTTGACATGCAGTGTTTGATCACGTGACCTTCATTCACCACTCACTTAAATGCCCCGTGTGTGTGTGTTCTGATGCCCCAGCTATCGTCTCAATGCCCAAAAGTAGCCTATGCCTGACCGCTTCTCATTTTTGGCACCGATGCCCATGGACGGATATTTAGGGTAAGTGTTCGCAATTCTTATTTTAAGTGTGGGCCTAGGCGTACCGAATTATTTGTTTGTTATGCAGGTTTAACATGTCAGTATTTAAATTGAATGTTCATGACGATAATTGTCAAGTTTTATGTGTGACACAAATGTTACAGAGTCAACCTTTAACGAGTATTTAGACTCTATACTTGGAAATAAATGTTTGGCATTAATGATACCAGTATTTAATACCACAAAAGTAAAGCAGACAATTCAATAAAGATGGGTGTTTTATGAATAATTTTAATTGAAATTCAGTGGGTTAGGTAAGACACAGTAAGACCAAACCATTCAATTGACCTGTTAAAAGTACTCCGATTATCGTAACATGGCTCGGTCTGATTTTTATTCATACCGGTACAGTGATGCCAATTGAGAGGTGGTTTGAATGCACTAGGAAAATTCTTGGGTTGGGTTATGCTCTCAAGGTTAAAAAATTGCTCCTAAGAAAAGGTTAAGTTATTTTTATTGAGACATTTTTTTTAACACGATGAGAACACAGGATTATAAGTGTGAACAGAGGAAAGGTAAAAATGTAACGTTTGTTTCAAAGTAATGTTGGAGCTGTTGTTTGAACATTCTTTGTTCTTTTAAATACGGGGTGTTTGTTTAAACATTGCCAAATAGGTTGAGTTAAAATAGGCAAGTAACTGTATGGGACAAGGAGCAAAACGTTGAGTTTGAACGATACAGCAACTTGTTCGAACAAACAGAAAAAAAGTTGTGTTTGAGTGAGAAAGTAAATTGTTTGAAAAAGTACGGAAACTGCGTGAACGGATGAGAAAAAGTTTGGACACTGGGGAAAAAATGTGGCTGAGTTTGAGAGGAGTGAAATGGAGTATGAAAACGTGGTGAGACTGAGGAGTAAATGAGATGAAGAAAGGTATAGTTAAATCATAGGATAAAAAAACGGGTGCTGGGCTTGAAAAGAGAATTATTAAAATAGCGTGCTTGAACATGCTAAAATAGGGTTGAGTTAGAACAGCGAGAAAAACGGAACAATGTTTAATTACAAGGTAACAAAGGGATAGGTTGAAAAAAGGGGGAGGTTGAACAGGACTGTATGTAAACTGATAATGAAAAAAAAAACTGACTCACCAAAAGCGTAAAAATGTCTATGAATAGAAGGTAAAGAAAGCCTTAAAAAAGAGCTGGGGATGAACAAAGAGTAAAGCAATGGTTGGTTTTGAACAGAGGATTAAATAAAGGGGCGGAGTTTGAACATAAGATTAAAAGAAGCACAAAAATATCATGTTTACAGAACACTAAAAACAAAAATTTGGTTTGATTTGAACAGAAAAAATATAATAGTTTTGGAACTGGAGAAGGAAAAAAATTATTCGGTGTGAGGAAAAAAGAATGTTTTTTTTGGGGGGATCCTTTTTTGGTTGGCGTGTTTAAATAGACCAGTAAGAGAAGCCTTAGTTTTTTGTTTTGAAATTTGCACTTGTTAAAAGCACTCCATAATGCTATTACTTAAAGGTATGATTTTGATATAAGTCTAGAAGGACGATCAGAATATAACATGACAAGGTATATGGTACTAGAAGACGTTAAACACATTACAGCATTTAGGCACCACTCTCTCTCTCTCTCTCTCTCTCTCTCTCTCTCTCATATGCTGGCGTTATGAATTGTAATTTATATGGAAATGTAAAATTAAAGAATATTAAACAATAATTCTTTGTAAGTCATAGGCCTAACTGAAAATCGAGTGATGTATTCATGTTCATCAAAAATTACCGAGAGAGAGAGAGAGAGAGAGAGAGCGAGAGAGAGAGAGAGAGCATAATCTTCTCATTTTGCGTTCAAGAAAAACTGAATAAGTTTGCAGTGAACTCAGTTTATTTAATAAGTCTAAATAGACATTAGTTAAAATATAGACTGTTTTTAAAGATATACTACGAAGGATAATCAGGTCTTAAGTCTCAGATCATCAGTGTTCACCGCAAAAGAATGATTTTCTTTCCGATATATTTCTCTGTCAGTTTTTTAATGGCATTTTATTATTCGATGACGCTGTTAATCCGAACAGGATGTCCGGTTAACGGGACGGTG
>NC_061092.1:4659553-4694553 GCF_015104395.2 Macrobrachium nipponense | reverse complement strand
CGTCCTGTCCTGCCCTCCGGATACTACCCCAAAGCCTACGGTCCGCCCTGGACCAAACCTGGGAACCTGATTATTACTTTGTCGTGCTTTTTTATTTATTTATTATTTTTTTTTTTTTTGGGGGGGGGGGTGATTTTTGTTTAAATGTTTATTTTTCTTGGCGGATACTAGAGGTTATTTTTCTCTACCGTGATGTGATGTGTTTGAATAAATATGATTAAATTCATATATATGTACATATGCATATACATATAGGCAATGTATAAATGTAACTATATAATATATATATATATATATATATATATATATATATATATATATATTATATATATATATGTAGCTATATATCTATATATATATATCTATGTGTTATCTATAATCTATATATATATATATATATATATATATAGATATATATATATATATATACGTATATAGGTACATAGATCGATTCATTGCTTGTGAATACAGACTCTTTTCCGATTTCAAAGAAATCTTTTGAACTCTTGTTGATCATAGTAGCTAATATAAATTTCAAAGTTTCCTTTTTTTATGAAATATTGTAATTAGTTATTTATTCAGTAAATGGAGAATAATGTAAAAGGAATTTGTTTTTAGATAGGCTTTAGAAAGAAATTTGTGTATTTGCGGGTTAATATTAAAGAAAGTGCTGGCAAGGTGGGGTGGGGGGGGGGGGGGGGGGGGGGGGGGGGGGGCGGGGGGGGTTGTGAGGGGCCGGGGAAGGGTGGTTGGTTGGGTGAGGGTTCCATAATATTCAAAAGTCGGTTCATTGTGGATGAGTCCTGTTGACGGATTAATCGTGTAGGTAGTCATCCATCTTTGAAGCAGATATCTAAAATTATTCTGTGAGGATATTAAGACGCGGGAATTCCAGAGTTGTGGTAACAGAGATTAAGAAGTTACAGTATTTATAGAAATGGGCACACGGCGTTAGTATGTTCAATTATTATGCAAGTAGAGAGTATCACGGATTCATGGTATTCTATCTAGGAGTATAGTAGAATGTCAGGAGGCATTCCGGAATTATTGGAAGCTAGAAAAAAGTGATAAGCGCTTGAATTCTAAAAACGTACTCAGGTTATCCAGTAATTATTCTGCAAATAGAAAGTAGCAAGGATTTATAGAATTCTATCTAGGAGTATAGTAGAATGTCAGGAGGCACTCTGGAATTCTAGGAAGTTAGAAAAAAGTTCTAGAAATCTGGAATTCTAAAAACGTATTCAAGTTATCAAATAATTATTCTGCAAATAGAAAGTATCACAGATTTATAGAATTCTATCTAGGTGCATAGAATCCCAGGAGTCCGGAATTCTAGGAAGTTAGAAGAAAGTGATATAAGCTCTAGAAATCTAGAATTCTAAAAACGCAATCATTTGATATAGGCGTTCTAGAATTCTATTACGAAATATTAGTTTATACTCCGTAAAGTAATTTTAACTCTCGTAATCAGAGCGCATTCAGTCTCTTTCATAGTGCTTGCAGATGCGTCCTGTCCAAGCAGTGAGGCATCCCTCTTGAATACATTGTTCGCTCCTCAGAAAGGAACAAAAGGCAAAAAAAAAAAAATGATAAAAAAAATAAAAGAGCTATTATCCCTTCTGGACGTCTGCTGACTGCAAGCACAGTTGATTGAATATTTCTGAGCGTAAGAAAGAACCAGTTCTCTGGTGCTATGTTTTTATTTCTCATTACTCCTCCTCCTCCTCCTCCTCCTCCCTCTCCTCCTCCTCCTCCTCCTCCTCCTCCTCCTCCTTCTTCTTCTTCTTCTTCTTCTTCTTCTTCTTCTTGCTTGCAAGACTTTATGACTCAATTAGGACCTCCCGAAGCGGTAGCTGAATGTAAAAGGAGGCTTTTCCAGAGATATTGACATCGTTTGTTCCTCCTCCTCCTCCTCCTCCTCCTCCTCCCCTCCTCCTCCTCCTCCTCCCCCTCCTCCTCCTCGTAGTGGAGGTGATGAGGATCATTGGCTGTTTGTTACTTCGTTACGTTGGGTTTATGTATAGGTGCGTGAATGTACATATATGTATATTATATATACCTATATACGGATTGTACTTGTTTAAGTGTTAAATGACTGTAATGGCAAAACGGGCCGTCGTCACTATTATTATTTATTATGATTATTATTATTATTATTATTATTATTTTATTATTATTATTATTATTCCACGTGCGTATGCAGCCGGTGTAGTACTACTGTACTCGTGTGCGTATGTCGGTGAGAGGAGGTGCGCGCGCGCGTATATTTTACTTATCTTATCTGCGTGAGTGTTCCTCTGTTATTATGATTATTATCGCTCCCTTCCCACCGTGTTTCCCATTTCCTTCGTTGATACGGGCCTTGTATCGGGTTCATTTCAAATGTGTACACACAAGTATATGTATATATAACATACATATATATATGTCTCTATATATATATATATATATATATATATATACCCTGTGCGTATATATATATTATTATACATATATTGTATACATATACATATTATATATATATATATATATAGATATATAATATTGTATAATATCTTATTATATCTTCAAATGGATATTATGTAAATTACATACATTTATGATATATATATGTATATATATATATATATTATATTATATATATATTATATATATATAGATATATTGAATGTATCATAAATGTTATATATATATATATATATATATATATATATATATTATATATAGATATATATATATATATGTGTATATTTATATGTATTGGATTTAGTACAAGGAATAGTGCTTCATCACTAATAAAAATGCTTCAATTTCCGTGATTTTATCTCTCTCTCTCCGTCGTCATCTCTCTCTCATCTCTGGCTCTCTCTCTCTCTCTCTCTCTCTCTCCTCTCAGTATTTCCTGGTATTTCATGGTTCCCTTCTCCCCTTCTCATTTAATTGCCCGAATTCCTGGTATTTTGTTGTCTCCATAATCTCACAGAACAAGACTGATTATATGCAACCTTGCGTGTACAAATTTCTTGGTAAACTGTTTGGTAAATTTCGCAGAGTTTGTTGAAGAACGAAGTTAACATCCATTTCACAGCATAATTTCTTTTTGCATTTTTTTTCTACGTATTTCACGTTGCTGACGTCATGAGCTGAGTGCTCATAAAACCACGTATTTAATGCTTTTGATTTTAAGAATATGATGCAGTGTCGGATTGCACATCAGTCTTTTTTTTTCTAATCTTAAAGGAATCAGTTAATAGGAAGTTAAATACATTTATGAGAAGAATTACAAGTCAAATGAACTAAGTTTATGGAGCGCTGGGTTTACAAATCCGCATTTCAGCCTCCTTGCAACATTCTACCTTCAACATTAAAATTCGAAATATAGCCACGTAAGATACAGTTCTGAAAACTTTGTAAAATAGTGTTGATAATATATTTTGACTTTTGAAACTTTATGTAGGCCTTCAGTACGAGAAAGCAAATTACTGACTAGAAATTTGTTTAGTTACTATTATAAGTTATTAAACCTTGAAACACATGACATCATATTATGCCGTTTCAATTAGAATTCTACCTTACAGACTGAATTCTTTGTAGTTTCAATATACTCGTATTTTAGAAACCATAGTCTATATTTTTTAGTTGACGGTAAATATCCGTAGCTGATATCACGAAGACTAATTTGATTGGCTGAGGCTGATGTACAGAGCCAACCATTGGTTGCAGAGATGTCAGCTGAGGAGACTCGTTTCTTTTCCCATGCTGGCATGCCTAGGAATTCTCTCCATGCTTCTGTTTTCCTTCCATGTCAAAATCTTCCGTCGTTCTGCTGCTTCTTACGGGGTTAAGCCCCATTCTTTCTCGATGTCCACTTCTTCAGGTGGTCGCTGGGATGGATAAGGACCATTAGATCAGATAGAAAAAATAGGAATCAAGGGGGAACCGCAATATATGGGAAAGACAAAAAACAAGGAAAAAATATATGAGAAATATAGTAACTCAGAATGTGAACTAATAGCGGTAGAATTTGAATCTGAAAAATTGATGAACATAGTAATATATAGACTCCTAATACTAAAGAGTTTGACTTAATAATTGAAAAATTGGATGATATATGTAGAAACCACAAGGACTGGACTATTCTCCTATCTGGTGACTTCAACTTTCCTTTCGTAGAATGAAAGAACGAATAGGAGATTGTGGTTGTACTTATACATATAAAAAAGAGAGTAATAGTAGTGCAGAAGATAAGAGGCAATTTGAAAAGCTATTAGATATGCTACTAGAATACAACATTCAACAAATAAATCACCTGCCAACAAGAAAGGAAAATACTTTAGACCTAGTATTTGTGAACGAGATGAATTAATGTTAAAGAAATAATAGTTTATAATGCGAGTATTTTCAGACCATAATGTCATAGAATTAACAGTTCATTCCAAAGCAAGTGAAAATAGAGATAAGCAAGAAATGAAAAAGTGGGAGGATATGGAAAATACAACTTCTACAGTAAAAATATAAAATGGTCAGAATTAATGAAGAATTAAACAAAGATTGGGAATAACATTTTCGTAGTGATGACATAAGGGTAAATACGGAGATATTATATAAATATTGGAGATAATAGTGGAAAAATATATACCGAAGAAGAAAAGTAAACATCATTCATGCATACCAAGAGACAGAAGAATCTTGTTCCAGAAAATCAGAAAGTGGAAAAAAGGTCTTGCAAAAGAAAAAAATGCATGGAAAGTTATAGAACTAAAAAGTAAGATAGAAAATGCAGAAAAAAAGATTATACAATCAAAAGAAAATGAAAAACGGGACTTGGAAGAAAAAACCCTATTAAATATCAAGCAAAACCCCAAACTATTATACTCATATGCGAAGAAGATGAATAAAAGAAGAATAGAAATAGGCCCTCTGAGAATTGAAGGAGATTAACGAATGAAAAAAAAGGAATTTGCAACATACTGGCAGAACGATATAAGAGAGAATTCACCCCTAGAATAGATAATGAAGATAATGATATAGAAGTAAGGGATGAAATAGTGAATATTTAGCTGACATAGATATTAATGAAAGCTGATATTGTGCAGGCTATTAATGAAATTAAAAATGGAGCTGCTGCAGGGCCTGATGGAATTCCTGCTATTTTGTTAAAGAAAGTAGTTCATTCTATCGCAAAGCCACTTGCAATATTATTAAGACAAAGTGTAGATACAGGCAAGATATATGATGAGCACAAATTAGCGTATATTACCCCTACTTTCAAAAGTGGATCAAGACTAGAGGCAAGTATTATAGGCCTGTGAGTCTAACATCACATATAATGAAAGTGTATGAAAGGGTAATGAAGAAAAATATTATGAAACAATTAATAAAAAATAATTTGTTTAAGTAAAGGCACATGGTTTTTTTCGTACCCGGAAAAAGTACACCAAACCCAACTGTTAGTCCACCGTGAAAACTATTCAAAAATATGAAAAGCGGAAATGAAAACAGATGTGGTTTATTTAGACTTTGCAAAAGCTTTTGATAAAGTAGACCATAATATATTAGCGAAGAAAATTAGAAAACACAATATCGTGGATAAAGTAGGAAGATGGTTAAAAGAATTTTTACACAACAGAAAACAGATAGTTATTGCAAACGACGAGAAATCGGATGAAGCCAAGGTAATATCCGGTGTGCCGCAAGGTACGGTGTTAGCTGCAATACTGTTTGTTATTATGATTGAAGACATAGACAATAATGTTAAGGATTCGGTAGTGAGTAGTTTCGCAGATGACACAAGAATAAGTAGAGAAATTACTTGTGATGAAGAATAGGAACGCCTCTACAAAGAGACCTTAACAAAGTATATGATTGGGCAGAGGTAAATAGGATGGTATTTAACTCTGATAAATTTGAATCAATAAATTATGGAGACAGAGAAAGAAAGCTATATGCATATAAGGGACCTAATAATGAGACCATCACAAATAAGGAAGCAGTTTAAAGACCTTGGTGTGATGATGAATAGGAACATGTGTATGCAATGATCAAATAGCAACTCTGTTGGCAAAATGTAAAAGCAAAAATGGGAATGTTTGTTACGGCACTTCAAAACAAGAAAAGCTGAACACATGATTATGCTTTATAAAACATATGTTCGTAGTCCACTTGAATATTGCAATATGATATGGTACCCACTATCAAAAGGATATTGCACAAATAGAGAGTGTACAAAGGTCCTTTACAGCTAGAATAGAAGAAGTTAAGGACCTAGACTACTGGGAAAGACTACAATTCTTAAAATTATATAGTCCTGGAAAGGAGAAGAGAACGCTACATGATAATTCAGGCATGGAAACAGATAGAAGGAATAGCAGAAAATATCATGGAACTAAAAATATCAGAAAGAGCAAGCAGAGGTAGATTAATAGTGCCCAAAAATATAACCAGGAAAAATAAGGAAAGCACACGAGGACATTAATCCACTACTCACCAGCATCGTAATGCAGCGTCTATTCAAATGCGTTGCCAGCTCATCTGAGGAATATATCAGGAGTGAGCGTAGATGTGTTTAAGAATAAGCTCGACAAATATCTAAACTGCATCCCAGACCATCCAAGATTGGAAGATGCAAAATATACCGGAATATGTAACTTAGCAACTCTCTGGTAGACATTAGAGGTGCCTCACACTGAGGGACCTGGGGCAACCCGAACAAGATGTAAGGTCTGTAAGGTAAGGTGGCCGTCGGCCTTTTAATCGAAAAAAATACCATAATCCGGATTAGGGAAATGGATACGTGAACGTATTGAATATGTAACAAAGTTTATACACTTTCTCCTTGACATTTGAAATCACGCTGGAATCACTTCTAACCTTGTACATCTACTTGTACCTCCTGAGAGAGAGAGAGAGAGAGAGAGAGAGAGAGAGAGAGAGAGAGAGAGAGAGAGGCAGGATGGGAGTGGATGGGGTTTGGAATTCAAGCGAAGCTAAGCAACGTTGGGTCTGGTCAGTAATTGTATAAGTGGCATGCAAGGAAATCCGGAAGGGTGTGGGTATGTATTCAATGAAGAGAGAGAGAGAGAGAGAGAGAGAGAGAGAGAGAGAGAGAGAGAGAGATTCGTGGTCTGGGAATTGCAACAGTCATAGTGATACTGAAATGTATTCTACTTCCATGGCCTTGGTATTTGAGTTATGTTCTAACCTAGAAGACCGCCCCTCATCGAGAGAGGAGAGAGGAGAGGAGGAGAGAAGAGAGAGAGAGAGGGAGAGAGAGGAGATTGACATAACAAATTCGAGACAAAAAATTTTTGAAAATTTATTGAAATTTTTTTTTTAAAAATGGAAAATGAAAGCGCCACAGGTAACAAAATCTATTATTTTTCGGATATGTGCTTTATGTTTGAGAGAGAGAGAGAGAGAGAGAGAGAGAGAGAGAGAGAGAGAGAGAGAGAGATGGACAGACAAAATTCGAAGACAAATGAAATTTATTGAATTTTTTTTATGATGAAAGAGCCACAGGTAACAAAATATATTATTTTCGGAATATGTGCTTATATGTTGAGAGAGAGAGAGAGAGAGAGAGAGAGAGAGAGAGAGAGAGGAGACAAAATTCGAAGACAAAGAAAATATTGAAATTTATTGAATTTTTTTTTATGATGAAAGAGCCACAGGTAACAAAACATATTATTTTGGAATTTTTTTTTCGGAAGCCTGGTGCTTATATGTTGAGAGAGACGAGAGAGACGAGATGAGAGAGAGAGAGAGAGAGAGAGAGAGAGAGAGAGAGCGTCGCACATCGCTCATTGAAGAGAGCAGAGACAGGTGGACAGGCACAATCTGAATACAAATAAAATTTCTGAAAATTTTTTTCATGATGTAGACCTATAACAAACTAAACAATCGATCGATCGATCGATCGATCGAGAGAGAGAGAAGAGAGAGAGAGAGAGAGAGAGAGAGAGAGAGAGAGAATTTCGAAACCAAGAACAAGCAATGAAGTAGTCTCCTTAGCCTCATAAAGTCTCAAATTTGTTGTACTCCTCAATTTTAAATTTATGTCTATTAACACACACGTTGCAGAAGCATGGGTCGAGAAGATAATAGTTTTAATATTATTATTATTATTATATTCATTTTTTTAACTTTTATGTAAATTCATCTTTTAGCTCAAATTCTCGGGCAAAATGTCAGTTTTAATTGCAGGGTGGGGGGGGGGGGGGGTGGGGGGGGAATTTCCCGTTAGCAAGACCGTTCACGCATGATTTGGCCCAGTGCACGATTTCGTTGGTATGTTAAATGATTTATACGATTAATGGAATTTCCTTTTTTTTCCTCATTGTTATTTTTATGATTTCACTATATTTTTTGCACGATTTTCCATCCAATAGACCACAATATTACCAAATTTTGCACGATTTCTACAGACTGGTACACGTCTCCCCGATTTGTGCACGAGTTCTGTCCGAATATATAGTGCGAACTTACCCGATAAGTGCACGAACTCACCCGATAAGAGCACAATTTTCCCAGATGACTGAACGAGTTCACTAGATTAGTGCACGATTCCTCCGGATTAGTTCACGAACTCACCCGATAAATGCACGATTTCACCAGATGACTGAACGAGTTCACCCAATAAGTGCATGATTTTTCCGGTTAGTGCACGAATTCACACAATTCTTTGTACAAACTCACCCGCTTAGTGCGCGAACTCACTCGATTAGTGCACGAACTCCCCTGCTACATTCACAAACTCATCAGATTTGTGCACGAACTCACCCGATAAGAGCACAATTTTCCCAGATGACTGAACGAGTTCACTAGATTAGTGCACGATTTCTCCGGATTAGTTCACGAACTCACCCGATAAATGCACGATTTCACCAGATGACTGAACGAGTTCACCCGATAAGTGCATGATTTTTCCGGTTAGTGCACGAATTCACACAATTCTTTGTACAAACTCGCCCGCTTAGTGCATGAACTCACTCGATTAGTGCACGAACTCCCCTGCTACATGCACAAACTCATCGGATTTGTGCATGAACTCACCCTGATTAGTGCACGAATTCACCTGCTTAGTGCACGAACTCACCCGATTTGTGCACGAACTCACCCGCTTAGTGCACGAACTCACCCTGATTAGTGCACGAACTCCCCTGCTATGTGCACGAACTCATCGGATTTGTGCATGAACTCACCCTGATTAGTGCACGAATTCACCTGCTTAGTCCATGAACTAACCCGATTTGTGCACGAACTCACCCGCTTAGTGCACGAACTCACCCTGATTAGTGCACGAACTTACCTGCTTAGTGCACGAACTCACCGGATTTGTGCACGAGCTCACCCTGATTTGTGCATGAACTCAGCAGCTTAGTGCACGAACTCACCGGATTTGTGCACGAACTCACCCTGATTAGTGTACGAACTCACCCGCTTAGTGCACGAACTCACCCTGATGAGTGCACGACCTCACCTGCTTAGTGCACGAATTCACCCGATTTGTGCACGAACTCACCGGATTTGTGCACGAGCTCACCATGATTTGTGCATGAACTCAGCCGCTTAGTGCACGAACTCACCGGATTTGTGCACGAACTCACCCTGATTAGTGCACGAACTCACCCTGCGTAGTGCACGAACTCCCGGAATTTGTGCACGACTCACCCTGCTTATTGCACGACCTCCACCCGCTTAGTGCACGAACTCAACCCGATTTGTGTGCACGGAACGCACCGGGTTTTGTGCACGAACTCCTCACCCCTGATCATGCCCGAAACCTCACCCGCTTAGTGCAATAACTAACTCACCGGATTTGTGCACGAACTTACCCGATTTGTGCACGAACTCGCCCTGATTTGTGCATGAACTCAGCCGCTTAGTGCACGAACTCACCGGATTTGTGCACGAACTCACCCTGATTAGTGCACGAACTCACCCGCTTAGTGCACGAACTCACCCGCTTAGTGCACGAACTCACCCGATGAGAGAATGAATAAAGATGGAGAAAGGATTCCATTGGAATCACTTACCGAATTATTATCAATATTATATATAATATATATATATATATATATATTATATAGATATTATATTATATATATATATATATATATATATATATATATATATATATTATATATATATATATTATATAATCCAAGATGTCCTTACCGAAGGAAATCAAGCTATGCTCTTCTGTACAATTCCTTCCTTTAAAAGAGAAATTACAATAATTCAGATTACTGAATTATTTGGGCTTATATCTCTTGTGGATAGCAATTTCTTTCTCTCTCTCTCTCTGCTTCTCTGCTCTCTGTTGTTTTTGATTAGGGACCAGTATGTGGACATCATAAAGTGTATCTTACAAGATATATAAAATTTTCTGGATTTTGTCCCTCTGGTCCCCCTCCCCCCCTCTCTCTCTCTCTCTCTCTCTCTCTCTCTCTCTCTCTGCTAGCTGTTGCTTTTGATCAGGGACCAGTTAGTGGGAATCACACACAATTAGGAATTCTGACAGTGAATTTTACGAAGGACAAGGTTCTTGAAAAATCATTGTCAGAATTCCTTATCATAGGTTGTCTGTCAGTGTCTTTAAAACATTGAAGGACTGAGTTTTTAGCGCGTTGCTATCGGAATAGCAGCGTTCAGTCTGAATGGTATGTTAATGAACTAATCTTTTTTGTCAGTAGAATGAACGAAAGAAATAATGGATCTGGAAAAATTAGAAGTGACACGCCGTCGAGTTGTGTGTAGATTTGTGGCTCAGATTTTTTTTTCTCCAGAAACCACACCCTTTCTGGGGAAGTGTAGGAATAAGTGTGTGTCCAGAAAAAGCGTGTGTAATGTATTATACTGAATGTAGTATATATATATATATATATATATATATGTGTGTGTGTGTGTGTGTGTGTGTGTGTGTGTGTACTGTAGTATATGTGTGCGTGTGTAGAATGACCGAAAGAAATAATGGCTCTGGAAAAATTAGAAGTGACACGCCGTCGAGTTGTGTGTAGATTTGTGGCTCAGATTTTTTTTTTCCAGAAACCACACCCTTTCAGGGGAAGTGTAGGAATAAGTGGTGTGCCAGAAAAAGCGTGTGTAAGTGTATTATACTGAATGTAGTATATATATATATATATATATATATATATATATATATATGTGTGTGTGTGTGTGTGTGTGTGTGTGTGTACTGTATGTATATGTGTGCGTGTGTAGAATGACCCGAAAGAAAACCAAATAATGGCTCTGGAAAAATTAGAAGTGACACGCCGTCGAGTTGTGTGTAGATTTGTGGCTCAGATTTTTTTTTTCCAGAAACCACACCCTTTCAGGGGAAGTGTAGGAATAAGTTGGTGTGCCAGAAAAAGCGTGTGTAAGTGTGTTATACTGAATGTAGTATATATATATATATATATATATATATATATATATATCTATATATATATTCAGCATATATATCTATATATATATATATATGTGTGTGTGTGTGTGTGTGTGTGTGTGTGTGTGTGTGTGTACTATATGTATATGTGTGCGTGTGTGTGTAAATACGTTTTACATTTGTTACATAAAATGCAGACGATACAAAATGTAGCTAACGAGTAAACAATAAAGTATTGAATTTATTCACAAGAATGTCAAATTCCATTTGAGATCAAAGATAAGCTTTACACCTGAATTAAAAGCTAATATATGTAATCAGCACCTGTCTGCGGGTAACCCATTGGCCTTGGAGATTAGGACACGGAATAAAAAAAATGAAAATAAAAATAAAGAAATAAATATATAAATAAATAGATAAATAACAAAGAAAGAAACTTTGACAAATGAACACATTTAAAAGGACATCTCTGTTCATTAAAATGTAGTTTTCATGACACGTTATTAGGTCATGTTATCATTTAAAGCGCTAAGATATTTACTTTTAGAAAGTATAAAAAGGTCATGTTTTTGCTAAGAATGCCGACATTGAATAGCATGCCTGTATGAAACAAGAAAGAATAAAAATGAAAGAAAAAAAAAAGAAAAACAATCACCCATCAACTGGCTCTTTTTAGTTTTCTGTAAAAGAAAACTATTGTGACGGCTTTGTCTGTCCGTCCGCACTTTTCTGTCCGCCCTCAGATCTTAAAAACTACCAAGGCTACAGGGCTGTAAATTGGTATGTTGATCATCCACCCTCCAATCATCAAACATACCAAATTCCAGCCCGCTATCCTCATCAGTTTTTATTCAATTTAACGTTAAATTTATCGATAATCGTGCGTCTGGCAGCTATATAGGACAGGCCACCACCGGCCCGTGGTTAAAGTTTTATGGGACGCTGCCCATACAGCATTATGCCGTGACCACCGAAAGATAGATCTATTTTCGGTGGCCTCGAGTATAGGCCGCACAGAAAACTCTATTGCGCCGGAGAGAAACGCCGCTCATTTGTTACTCGTTCTAATTGTACCGTATCCTCAGTTACGGGAAAGCCTCGTTAGGTCCATAGGGCCTGAGCTTGTTATTCCGATCCTTCGATCCTCTCGTATTTTACCAAAGCTTTTGGGGATGATACATTACTTTGAATTCCTAAGACCTCTACTTTGGCTCGTGGCAGCCATCGGCTTGTCGACGTTTCGGGATAGGCTTGTATTTACAGCAAAATAACTTAAGAACTGACGTGGCGATAAATTTGACATTTTGCAACGAGATCTAAGGGAGCGGCCGTGTTTTTGCAACACAAAACATGCAGTAACATAATGTACAGCAATAATGCACGAGATATTCTTGCAACGTAGAGTGAGGGGCAAATTTATTCAACCATCAGTAGTCGTTCGTACTAAAACAAAGGACATGTTTAGTCCTTGCATGCGTATATCCTCTTGCAATACGAAACACGCGTCCACTCCTTGCACGAACAGTTGCTCTAGCAGCCCGAAACACAACAAGTATTAGCATAAGTTCTGTAACACAAATTTGACAGTAATTGTACGAGCAGTTATTTTTGCAACACAAGGAACACAACAACTTCGAAAATAACATAAGTTCTGTAACACAAATTGGACAGTAATTGCACGAATAGTTGCTCTTGCAACACGAAACATAACAACAAGTATTAGCATAAGTTCTGTAACACAAATGTGACCGTAATTATACGAGCAGTTATTTTTGGAACACAAAGAGCACAGCAACTTGTTAGTGTATGGTTCTGCAACGAAAAATGTGTATATACGTAAGATCTCAGTCCACTTGCTCACATAACAGAGAACACTCATAACAAGTCAGAAGTCTTTAATTACCCAAGTAGGTAGTGAGTGTAATGGCACACTGTATCAGCGATGCACCAGTAGAGGAAAAAATATTGTCTAATTATATATTTATTCATACATTTGTTTATTTATTTATCAGCTGTAGGTAGGACTGAGTCACATAATGATGGCCTTTACCTTGCATAAGGCCGACTTTGGTCCATTCTGTTCAAATTCCCGAATATTCTAAACTTTATACCTTTATACTCATTAGGCCTGTTTATTCTTAAGTTAATTTTATTGATGCTTTCTGTTAATTGAAAATAACTTTGGAGGAAAAGTCCCAACTAAAGAACTTTGGCCGTCATAGATGGAGTTTTTGTTTCGTGTGTATTTCTTAAAAAGCATTAGCCTACAGATTATGTGTGTATTTTTTTTTTCTTCCGGTTGAAATATGACGTGGACTTGAAGCTTGTAGGTGCAATAAGTTAGCCGAAGGATGATTGAGACAGTGATTTTCTGTCTTATTTTTGTCAGGAACCAACCTATTTTTCAGGAAACGACTTAATGGTGGAGAAGATTTTTAATTGTATATATATATATATATAAATAGTATATATATATATATATATATATATTAGGTGACGTGTAAACTTTTGAGCACCCTAATTCTCTCTCTCTCTCTCTCTCTCTCTCTCTCTCTCTCTCTCTCTCTCTCTCTCTCTCTCTCCTCTCGTCAGCGTAAACGGTGAAATATGTTTTTTTTATTTCATATAAATTTCTTTATTTCATTTTAAATTTTCGAGCACTCTTTATTAGCGTCTCTCTCTCTCTCTCTCTCTCTCTCTCTCTCTCTCTCTCTCTCTCTCTCTCGTCAGCGTAACGGTTGAAAAATGGTTATTTTATTTCATATTTTCGGTTTGCTTATAAAGTTTTTGAGCACTCTCTCTCTCTCTCTCTCTCTCCTCCTCTCTCTATCTCTCTCTCTCTCTCTCCTCTCTCCCCCCCCCCCCCCCCCCTTCGTCAGCGTAACGGTGTCGAAAAATTGTTATTTTATTTCATATTTTTGGTTGGCTTATAAACTTTGATCACTCTTTATTAGCGTCTCTCTCTCTCTCTCTGTGATATTGCTACTTTAAACAAGCTCTTGATATCTCGAAGGATATCAACTAACTTATATAAATGCGAGTATTGATAGGAGAACACTTCGTTGTCTATATTTATCCAAGCAATAATCTGCTTTTGTTAACTGGCCATCCCAGCAACCTCGCCCACTGGCGGATTACAGTCCTCAATTTATGCTAATTTATCCAGTCCACTGAATGCTTTTAGTCTCGAGTGCAAAATTTACTTAAATAACTGCAATTAAAAACCAGACAGATGGAGGAAATGATTAGGGGCTTAAGATGATCCGTTAATGCTTAAAACATAGTCTGCCTGCAAAAAAATAAAAATAAAAAAAAGAATTTTGCTTCGAATAGGTCTGATGATTGCTTGACTTGCTTTGAATGAGTTGCTTGGCTTATCAGGAGCGGTTGTTGGTCGCCAACTGCTTTGAATGTAAGTGGTGTTTGTGCTTGTAGAATGTTGTTGATATTTTCTTTGCTTTTCCGTGTTTGAGTCTCTTTGTCTGTTTGAAAACAGGTTTTCTGTATGTGTAGGTTTTCACTATATATATATATATATATATATATATATATATATATATATATATATATATATATATATATATTATATATATATATATATATATATATATATATATATAATATATATATATATATATATAATATATATATATCCAAATATGTTACCTTCAGTTGGTAAAAAGAATCATTAAAATGAAAAATTCATAAAAGAAAAGAAAAAAAATATTGTAACCATGTAATTGTACCTCCCAAAAAGACGAATTTCTTAAAAAATTCACGTTTAACTTTCGATGGTGACATCTTGTTCCTCCACACAAAATTTTTGCAAGAAAAAATTCGCATATTCCTTAGCAATTAGTGAATTTCTCGGGAATTGCATTTCTTGGGGGAAAATGCATTTCTTAGCAAGAAGTACATTTCTTGGGAAAAAGTGCATTTCTCAGGAAAAGAGCATTTCACAGGAAAAGTGCATTTCTCAGAAAAAAAGCGCATTTCTCGAGAAAAAGTGTTTTTCTCTGGAAAAATGCATTTCACAGGGAAAAGTACTTTTCTCAGGGAAAAGTGCACTTCTCGGGAAAAAAAACAATGCATTTAGCAAGTAAAAAAAGGTACAATTCCAACACGTTACATTTTCCAAGAAAGTATTTTCACCCGACAAACTGAAATGAAAAAGAAAAGAGAGAAAAAAAAACGAATAAATATAGATACATTTTTCTAAAATGCGTCATAAATACGTCTAATGTTTGGTAGTCTCAGATGTTGTTTAAAGCTTCATATGCTGTGAGATGCAAAGGTGCAATCGTGTCTGAAGACTGCGAGCGTCATTCAGAGAGAGAGAGAGAGAGAGAGAGAGGAGAGAGAGAGAGAGAATCTTCCTACCTCGTCTGTCTTCTGCTTCATTATCTCCTGAACTCAGAAGTAACGCTGTAATGCTCGCTATTACACTGTACTCTCCTCGTTACAGCCCAGCGCCGAGTACAAGGGCTCCTCTGAAACTGGTTTTTTGAATTGCTTGCAAAGGCAAATATGAAAGAGGGCGCAATTTCGAGGAGCAATTGTCTTAAGTAACAGCGACGGACTTAATGGGTGCAAAGCTTTATATGACTTTTACATCTCTTTAAATTAGCGGTTTTTTTTCTGTTACATCTCTTTAAATCAACGAGTTTTTTTTTTTTTTTTTTGCTTCCTTGTTTCGTTTCTCTCCCCACTCCATCTTTCTGCCAGTGAGTTTTTCTGTTTTGTAATTTCTCTCTGTCTCTCTCTCTCTGTATGTCTGTCTCCGTTTGGATGTTTCTTAAGGTAACTGTAACAAGGTATTTGAAACACCTTTTTTTTTGTATCGCAATAAATTAGCGAGTTCTTCGCCTATGCTCGGTTACATCGCAGTCTGGCACACGGTCTCTGGCGGATCTGAATTTCATCCCTTTCAAGTCGTAATTCACCTGTTAATATTCAGACTTTGATTCTTGATAAACCTGGTAATATCATGGTAATATTTTGATCTCTATTCCTGATAAAACTGTTAATATTCTGATCTTGATTCTTGATGAACCTGATAATATTCTGAGATTGATTCCTGATAAACCTGGTAATATTCTGATCTTGATTCCTGATAAACCTGGACTTATTCTGAACTTGATTCTTGATGAAAAAAACCTTGGTAATATTCTGAACTTGATTCTTGATAAACCTTGTAATATTCTGAGAATTGGATTTCCTGATTAAACTTGTTGTAATTATTCTGATCTTGATTCCTGATAAACCTGGTAATATTCTGATCTTGATTCCTGATAAACCTGGGCTCTGAGATTGATTCCTGATTAACCTGGTAATATTCTGAACTTGATTCCTGATAAACCTGGTAATATTCTGATCTTGATTCCTGATAAACCTGGACTTATTCTTGAGATTGAATTCTGATAAACCTGGTAATATTCTGACTTGATTCCGGTAAACCTGGTAATATTTCTGATCTTGATTCTGATAAACCCTGGTAAATTCTGATATTTGATTCCTGATAAACCTTGGTATATTCTGATCTTGATTCCTGGAATAAACATGGTAATATTTTCTGATATTGATTCCTGATAAACCTGGTAATATTCTGATCTTGATTCCCTGATAAAAACCTGTATAATATTCTGAACTTGATTCCTGATAAACCTGGTTAATATTCTGAGATTTGATTCCTGCTACCTGGACTTAATTCCTGAGGAATTGATTCCTAGGTTAAACTGTTAGGTATTCCTGAACTTGAATTCCTGATAAACCTGATAATATTCTGATCTTGATTCCTGATAAACCTGGTAATATTCTGAGATTGATTCCTGATAAACCTGGACTTATTCTGAGATTGATTCCTGATAAACCTGGTAATATTCTGAGATTGATTCCTGATAAACCTGGTAATATTCTGACCTTGATTCCTGATAAACCTGGTAATATTCTGATCTTGATTCCTGATAAACCTGGACTTATTCTGAGATTGATTCCTGATAAACCTGGTAATATTCTGAACTTGATTCCTGATAAACCTGATAATATTCTGAACTTGATTCCTGATAAACCTGATAATATTCTGATCTTGATTCCTAAATAAACCTGTTTCTTATTCTGATTCGATCCTTAATAACCTGTTATATTGTAACTTGATTCCTGAGAAACCTGATTTCCTGATAACCTGGTATATCTGAACTTGATTCCTATAAACCTGGATAATATTCCCTGACCTTGGAATTCCTGATTAAACCTGATAAATTTCCTGAATCTTGATTCCTGATAAACCTGAACTTATTCTGAGATTGATTCCTGATAAACCTGGTAATATTCTGAACTTGATTCCTGATAAACCTGGTAATATTCTGAGATTGATTCCTGATAAACCTGGTAATATTCTGATCTTGATTCCTGATAAACCTGGTAATATTCTGATCTTGATTCCTGATAAACCTGGTAATATTTTGATCTTGATTCTTGATAAAACTGGTAATTTTCTCTTGATTCCTGTAAACCTGGTAATATTGTCTTGATTCCTGATAAGCCTGGACAATATTCTGAGTTTGATTCCTGATAAACCTGGTGATATTCTGAACATGATTCTTGATAAACCTGGACAATATTCCAAATTAAAATCTCAGGTGAGTCTCAGACCAGTCAATTTCATACATCGAGTTCCTTCAATTCTGGATTTATTTATGGCCTCAGGTAGAATGGTTTTGTGACTGAAAAAGATGTAATTCTAGATAACACAAGTAAATGATCCAGTGTTATAGGAGACAATTGGAGGAAATGCTTTTTGCTCATTCCTCCCATGAAAAGTAAGAAAGTGTTTACTTAACTTTAAATAATGTATAGTAATAAAATATATTCTTCAATCGTCATTCACTCTTATCAGACGACCAGAGAAAAGCAGTGAATTAAAAGTAAACAATTCAGTCGTAAGCAAATATGAAAAATATATTGGTTTTAATTTCTGTCAGTTTCTACACTGGTAAGAGAAAAAATATTTAGGTCAATTTCTCTCATACTTATTTCTGTTATTTATTTTCCATATATTTTCCTGTCATTTAATTTTTTCCGAGACGGGAATAACGTTTCCAGATGTGGTTCACCTTTGAGCAAAAAAAAAAAAAAAAAAAAAATCGAAATTCCTTTGACCACAAGTGTTCTTTGCACTAAACATCTTTTACCGCCCGAGACTCAAAAAAAAAAAAAAAATAATAATAATAATCGTCTGTTAATCTATTATTTTTTTCCTAAATCAGACCTCTATTATACAGTGTGCAATAAACAGGGTGGATTCGAGAATTGGAGAGTGTTGATTGCAGTTGCGCGTTTTGATGTTTTTTTTTTTTTTTTTTTTTTTTTTTTTTGTGGAGGGGGCCATGATAGTACACTGACCTTGTTAATAGCTTATTAGCTATGTTTTCCTAGTGCCTGGTCCTCTCTCTCTCTCTCTCTCTCTCTCTCTCTCTCTCTCTCTCTCTCTCTCTCTCTCTCTCTTTGTATATATATACACATATATATGTATATATGTATTTGTACATATACTTACATACACACATATATATGTATATGTATGTATGTGTATATATTACATATATTAAATATGTATATATATGTGTGTATATACATATATATATATATATATATATTTATATATATATGTAATATATAGATATATATATATATATATATATAAATAATATATATAGATATATATAATATATATATATATATATGAATACAAATGTTTTTCGAGACCGATAATGAAAGGCAATCAGACATGCAAAAAAAAGAATAAAATAAAATTTAAAAAAAATGTGACATGCAAGTTTTAGGGCGAAGTGACAAAGGAAAGCCAGAGAAAGTATTTGAAAGCAAATTTGAAAGCAAATATCTGAGAGAGAGAGAGAGAGAGAGAGAGAGAGAGAGAGAGAGAGAGAGAGAGAGAGAGAGAGAGTGTTTGATAACCAGTTATATTTCTGGAATAGCTGAGAACTCATTTTATTTACGGGAAATTTAGTTTATTTCGTGTTTACTAATATCGGTTACTTACCGTAGATCTGATTTAGTAATTGTCTGTAGATCTCTTTTATTTGGCGCTTGTAGAAACTATTGTTTGCAGATCTCATTTAATATCTGTAAAAATTACTGCCTGTAGATCTCTTATTTAATATCTGTAGAAGTTGCTGCCTTTAGATCTCATATTTAATATCTGTAAAAATTATTGCCTGTAGATCTTATATTTGATATCTGCAGAAATGATTGCCTGCAGATCTCTTATTTAATATCTGTAGAAATGATTGCACGTAGATCTCATATTTAATATCTGTAGAAATTATTGCCTTTAGATTTCATATTTAATATCTGTAGAAATTATTGCTAGTAGATCTCATATTTGATATTTGTAGAAACTATTGCCTGTAGACCTCGTTAATTTATTGTCTGTAGATTTCATTTAGTTCTTTATTGTAGATCTCATTTAGTTACTGTCTGTAGATCTCATTTAATTACTGACTGCAGATCTCATTTATTTTTTGACTGAAGATCTCATATAGTTGTAGACTGCAAATTTCTTTATGTTATTATATGTAAATCTTGTATTCATATCTCACTGAGTTATATAGTACTCACAATTCTCATATATTTATTTCATGCGGGTATTATTCTATTTATCAGTTGGAGGGTTAATGCGATGGTGACTAGGACGTATTTTGAGAGAGAGAGAGAGAGAGAGAGAGAGAGAGAGAGAGAGAGAGAGAAGAGAAGAGGGGCTGGGAATGAGGAATTAATGAAGTACCAAGAACGAATTGCAATGGTAAAGTAAATAAAAAAAAAATTAACTGGTAATCGATGGTGGGAGAGAAAGTGATTATGAAAACTTCAGCGCACACCACACACACACACACACACACACACACACACACACACACACAAATGAAATCGTAACCGTGCAGAGAGAGAGAGAGAGAGAGAGAGAGAGAGAGAAATGAAATGGAAATACCCGGCCAAATGAAAGAGGAGATAAGGACATTTTATTATCCGGATAAACACAGCCATCTCTCCGTGTCCCATAAACGGGAATTGGACATTGCAACTCCTTTCGCCAGCATCCCTTATCAGATCATGAGTTCGTCTCTCGATATTTTCGGGTCCTGGCTGCCAGAGGATTAAAAGGAACCTCCAGTGGAGGAATTATCTGCTTGGTGAGATGCAGGGCTTTTCTCTCTCTCTCTCTCTCTCTCTCTCTCCCCTCCTCCTCGCCCCCTCTCTCTCTCTCCTCTCGTCTCTCTCGTATCTCTCTGTGGATTTTGTCGATTTCATTTCTCTCTCTCTCCTCTCTCCTCTCTCTCTACTCTCTCTGTGGATTCCGATTTCATTTCTCTCTCTCTCTCTCTCAAAGCTCTCCTCTCTCGTCTCAATCTCTCTCTCTCTCTCTGTGGATTCCGATTTCATTTCTCTCTCTCTCTCTCTCTCTCTCTCTCTCTCTCTCTCTGTGGATTTCGATTTCATTTCTCTCTCTCTCTCTCTCTCTCTCTCTCTCTCTCTCTCTTGTGGATTCCGATTTCATTTCTCTCTCTCTCTTTCTCTCTCTCTCTCTCGTCTCTCTCTCTTCTCTTGTGGATTTCGATTTCATTACTCTCTCTCTATCTCTGTGCGGATTCCGATTTCATTTCTATTTCTCTCTCTCTCTCTCTCTCTCTCTCTCTCTCTCTCTCTCTCTCTCTCTCTCTGTGGATTCCGATTTCATTTCTCTCTCTCTCTCTCTCTCTCTCTCTCTGGATTCCGATTTCAAATTTCTCTCTCTCATCTCTCTCATCTCTCTCAAGTCTCAATCTCTCTCTCTCTCTGGATTCCGATTACATTTCTCCTCTCTCTCTCTCTCTCTCTCTCTCTCTCTCTCTCTAGTAGCCATCTTGCTTGGTGAGACGTACCCGCGTGAAGTCACAATAATCAACAGATATCACACGTTTAAACAATACGACTAGAATTTGAGAAATATCTAGAAGTGTTCGTGAACTATCGGTGATAAGATTAGTGTGAAAATAGTAGGATAAAGCGTCTTCTAAGTTAGTTTATCAAGTGGAATACTGTAAATCAGAACAAGATGGCAGTTAAGTTCCAACTGCGGGAAGAGATGGCGTAATTTGCGGTGTTTAGCAGATTCGCAATACGATGAGGTAGCAGGAAGGGAACTGGCATTTCTCATCTATGAAATCAGCAACAGTCCTAACCAAAAAGATACAAAAGCATTCATAGATATATTAGAAGGATATAATCCTTCAAACTGGAACAAATCTAATGAAAACATCTTGAAAATAATTGAAGAAGTTCCAAATAAAATCCAAGTGGTCAAGAGACTCATAAAGAAAATATACATAAACCAACATATTCCGACAAAGAAAATGAATAAGGTGAATCTTGTGAATATCCTAATTGACGCATTAGGAAAAAGAATGCCAAAAGCATGCAAACTGTGTAAGGTTTGGTATAGCATAGTCAATCCACAAAACCTAATCAGAAAATGTGCTGCATGCAACATTCCGACCCATCCCACAGTGTGCTGAGGTAATACAAGATATGAGAAAAGATACAAGAATTTTTTTGTTCAACATGTCTATCATGGATAGACAATGTTATTAATCAAGATTGAATGTACAAATAGTTGAGGATGAAGAAGAAGAGGAAGAGAGAAAGAAGAAGAAGAAGAAGAAGAGGAAAACGGAAGAGAAGTAAACAAAAATGAAATGACAGAAAAAAATAAGGAAAGGAAAACAAAGAACAAGATAAAAAGTATGGATGCAGAGATACTCATTGATACTACATATGAGCAAAAATAAAGCACATACCTACGAAGAAATAAATTACGATATGGCAACAGAAAAGCAAATCCCGAAGAGGCTCTACCCAGATCTACACAATGACGGGAAAGAGGAAAAAATAGACAAGAAAGACAAAATCTGCAACCTTTTGAAAAGAGGGAATTGCAGATTTGGAGAAAGATGTTACTACAACATCCTAAGGTATGTCACAACTATGAAATATATGGTAATTTGTGCAATACCTAGATGGATTATGGGATGATTGCAGAGATCTGCATCCAAAAATATGCAAAAACCTAAAAGAAGAAGAAAAGGATGTAAGTTCGACAAAAAATGCAAATATATGCACCCTGTAGCCATGAATCATAATCAAATAAATAACCAACCAAGTAATAAAATCCAAAATAAGAAAGAAACAAATAAAGAGAGAAATCAAGAATATCAGGTAAAAGAGAAAAGCAAACCACCAATGAGATATGCAGAGATGTCAGCAAAAAATTTCAATGCATCAGCTCCAAAATTCTACTCAAGGGATAATAACTGTATTTATTATGCAAGAGGATATTGCAGAAACGGAGAAAATTGCAGATTCAGACACAAAATGAATAATTATGATGAAGGAAGATCAAATATTATGGAAAAGTTGGATTTTTTAATGTCAGAATTTCTGGAAATGAAAAAAAGAACAACATACCAGAACAGGAAAGAGCATGGGAAAATCCTTATTACTACCAATATTAAATGAAGGAGAAACCACGCAAACCATCATAGTGATGAATGCGCAGGGTTTAGTTACGAGTAACTCAAAAAGAAAAATAGAGTACTTAGAAGAACTAACCCAAATTGAAAAGAAATAGATATAATGAATATAAGTGAAACCTGGTATTCCCAAGAGACTGGGAATGCTGATCAAATAAAAGGGTTCCAAACTTATAGATCAGATAGAAAAAATAGGAATCAAGGGGGTAACCGCAATATATGGGAAAGACAAAAAACAAGGAAAATATATGAGAAATATAGTAACTCAGAATGTAAACTAATAGCGGTAGAATTTGAATCTGAAAAATTAATGAACATAGTAATATATAGACCTCCTAATACTAAAGAGTTTGACTTAATAATTGAAAAATTTTGGATGATATATGTAGAAATCACAAGGACTGGACTATTCTCCTATCCTGGTGACTTCAACTTTCCTTTCGTAGAATGGAAAGAACGAATAGGAGATTGTGGATGTACTTATACATATAAAAAAAAGAGAGTAATAGTAGTGCAGAAGATAAAAGGCAATTCGAAAAGCTATTAGATATGCTACTAGAATACAACATTCAACAAATAAATCACCTGCCAACAAGAAAGGAAAATACTTTAGACCTAGTATTTGTGAACGAGGTGAATTATGTTAAAAGAAAGAAATAATAGTTTTATAATGCGAGTATTTCAGACCATAATGTCCATAGAATTAACAGTTTCATTCCAAAGCAAGTGAAACAGAGATAAGCAAGAAATGAAAAAGTGGAAGGATATGGAAAATACAACTTCTACAGTAAAATATAAAATGGTCAGAAATTAATGAAGAATTAAACAAAGATTGGGATAAAACATTTTCGTAAGCGATGACATAAGGGTAAATACGGAGATATTATATAAAATATTAGAGAAAATAGTGGATAAAATATATACCGAAGAAGAAAGTAAACATCATTCATGCATACCAAGAGACAGAAGGATTTCTTGTTCCAGAAAATCAGAAAGTGGAAAAAAGGTCTTGCAAAAGAAAAAAAATGCATGGAAAGTTATAGAACTAACAAGTAAGATAGAAAATGCAGAACAAAAGATTATACAATCAAAAGAAAATGAAAAAACGGGAAAGGAATTGGAGAAAAAACCCTAGAAATTAAATATCAGCAAACCCCAAACTATTATACTCATATGCGAGAAGATGAATAAAAGAAGAATAGAAATAGGGGCCCTCTGAGAATTGAAGGAGATTAACGAATGAAAAAAAGGAAATTTGCAACATACTGGCAGAACGATATAGAGAATTCACCCCTAGAATAGATAATGAAGATAATGATATAGAAGTAAGGGACGAAAATAGTGAATATTTAGCTGACATAGAAATGAATGAAGCTGATATTGTGCAGAAGCAATTAATGAAATTAAAAATGGAGCTGCTGCAGGGCCTGATGGAATCCCTGCTATTTTGTTAAAGAAAGTAGTTCATTCTATCGCAAAGCCACTTGCAATATTATTAAGACAAAAGTGTAGATACAGGCAAGATTTATGATGAGCACAAATTAGCATATATCACCCTACTTTCAAAAGTGGATCAAGACTTGAGGCAAGTAATTATAGGCCTGTGAGTCTAACATCACATATTATGAAAGTGTATGAAAGGGTAATGAAGAAAAATATTATGAAAACATTTAATAAAAAATAATTTGTTTAATATATGGACAACACGGTTTCGTACCCGGAAAAAGTACACAAACCCAACTGTTAGTCCACGTGAGAACATATTCAAAAATATGAAAAGCGGAAATGAAACAGATGTGGTTTATCTAGACTTTGCAAAAGCTTTTGACAAAGTAGACCATAATATAATTAGCAAAGAAAATTAGAAAACACAATATTCGGTAGATAAAATAGGAAGATGGTTAAAAGAATTTTTACACAACAGAAACAGATAGTTATTGCAAACGATGAGAAATCGGATGAAACCAAGGTAATATCCGGTGTGCCACAAGGTACGGTGTTAGCTGCAATACTGTTTGTTATTATGATTGAAGACATAGACAGTAATGTTAAGGATTCGGTAGTGAGTAGTTTCGCTGATGACACAAGAATAAGTGAGAAATTACTTGTGATGAGATAGGAACGCTCTACAAGAGACCTTAACAAAGTATATGATTGGGCAGAGGAAAACTAGGATGGTATTTAACTCTGATAAATTTGAATCAATAAATTATGGCGACAGAGAAGGAAAGCTATATGTATATAGGGGACCTAATAATGAGACAATCACAAATAAGGAAGCAGTTAAAGACCTTGGTGTGATGATGAATAGGAACATGTTATGCAATGATCAAATAGCAATTCTTTTGGCAAACTGTAAAGCAAAAATGGGAATGTTTGTTACGGCACTTCAAAACAAGAAAAGCTGAAAACACATGATTATGCTTTATAAAACATATGTTCGTAGTCCACTTGAATATTGCAATATGATATGGTACCCACACTATCAAAAGGATATTGCACAAATAGAGAGTGTACAAAGGTCCTTTACAGCTAGAATAGAAGAAGTTAAGGACCTTGACTACTGGGAAAGACTACAATCATTAAAATTATATAGTCTAGAAAGGAGAAGAGAACGCTACATGATAATTCAGGCATGGAAACAATAGAAGGAATTAAAGAAGGAAAATAACAAAAATATCATGGAACTAAAAAATATCAGAAAGAGCAAGCAGAGGTAGATTAATAGTGCCCAAAACAATACCAGGAAAAATAAGGAAAGCACACAGGACATTAATCCACTACGCAGCAGCATCGATAATGCAGCGTCTATTCAATGCGTTGCCAGCCTCATCTGAGGAATATATCAGGAGTGAGCGTAGATGTAAGAATAAGCTCGACAAATATCTAAACTGCATCCCAGACCATCCAAGATTGGAAGATGCAAAATATACCGGAAGATGTACTAGCAACTCTCTGGTAGACATTAGAGGTGCCTCACACTGAGGGACCTGGGGCAACCCGAACGAACTGTAAGGTCTGTAAGGTCTGTAAGGTCTCTCTCTCTCTCTCTGTGGATTCCGATTTCATTTCTCTCTCTCTCTCTCTCTCTCTCTCTCTCTCTCTTCTCTCTCTCTCTCTCTCTCTGTGTGTGTGTGTGTGGATTCCGATTTCATTTCTATCTCTCTCTGTGAACGTCCAGCTTTCCAGCTAGTTTTGGAAACGTTTTCCATTCTGATAATTGTGGGAACTCCACTCAGCATATATAACCTGGTTTTGAGAATCCCAGCTTAGAAATAGCTCTATTTTTTCTTTTTTTCTTTATTTGTTTCCTCGTCAAATTTCGTTTTCACGGTTGGGATGAAATATGCAGATTCGGTTATATTACAGTTGCCGAGGCAACTAGCTCCCTTTATTTCTCCCGTTGCAAATGAGCTTTTCTTCATTTGCATTTGGCAGGATTTTCAATTCGCCTGAGATTTTACAGCTTCAGATAACATATTTCGGGGTCCTGGTGAGAAGAGAGAGAGAGAGAGAGAGAGAGATCAGCTGTTTCATTTGAGCAAGAGATTAAGTGCACAGTAATGATATTTCGTTTGAGAAACAGATCTTAGAATACTTATTGAGCTATATATCAAGTTTAATCGGTTTGTGTCTCTGTAAGGTAAGAGAGAGAGAGAGAGAGAGAGAGAGAGAGAGAGAGAGAGAGAGAGAGATTTGAAATTTTACTTAGATGGTGAGGAGAAGAATAATCAAGGCAAATAATGCTTTTTTTTTTTTTTTTTTTTTTTTTTTTTTTTTTTTTTTTGAGAGAGAGAGAGAGAGAGAGAGAGAGAGAGAGAGAGAGAGAGAGAGAGAGAGAGCGGGCCGGTTAGTTGGAGTAGGCTGTATAAATTTCGACGAAGCGTTCTGTCTTAAATGGCTTGTACATGTTTTCTGCGAATCGAGACAACCCGTTTGGTTGCGGCGAGCGGCCGCTTATGGAGTAAAAATAATATCATTAATAAGAGGCTGGCGGTTTGGAACTGTCAAAATGATTTGATTTTGCTTTTACTCGTAATATAGATGCCACCAGATATAGGCAGTGCATTCATTAGGTGGTTCTTACATGTCTCTCTCTCTCTCTCTCTCTCTCTCTCTCTCTCTCTCTCTCTCTCTGTGTTGTTATTGTCTGTCTGCCTTTTTCGTCTCTGTTGTTATTGTCTCTTCCTTTTTCTTTCTCACTTTTGTTATTACATCTCTCTCTCTCTCTCTCGCTCTCTCTCTCTCTCTCTCTCTCTTGGTATATCTGTCTGTCTGTCTCTGTTGCTATTTTCTCTTCCTTTTTCTCTCTCACTTTTGTTATTACATTTCTCTCTCTCTCTCGTTATAGACAATCTCTCTCTCTCTCTCTCTCTCTCTCTCTCTCTTTCTTGGTATATCTGTCTGTCTGTCTCTGTTGTTATTGTCTCTTCCTTTCTCTCTTTCTCACTATTGATATTACTCTGTATTTTTGTGTCATTCAGAAGTCTTCAACTATAAAATGATCAATGATAATTCGATTTGAACGCCTCGGTATTCATTATTTTTACCTCAGCAAATCATCAAATTACGATTATTTTTCTTAACATGGCATTTCCCGAACAGTTCTGCGCCAGTTCCGTCACATTCTTTGGTACCTTTCCAATAAATTTTGCGCCAATCATCTGGAATCTGCCATTGCATTTGCAATAAATTTTGCATTAACCTGCCCCTCCCACTGGCCTTTGCTCTTGAGAGAGAGAGAGAGAGAGAGAGAGAGAGAGAGAGAGAGAGAGACTGAAAATTTTATTTAGAAGATGAGGAGAATTGTCGACCCAATAATGTTTAGTTTTTCACTTTAGAGAGAGAGAGAGAGAGAGAGAGAGAGAGAGAGGGGGGGGGGTGTTTAAATGTTGTTTTGGTGGAGATTGGAGTCATCGACCCACTAATGTTTATTATTCTTTTTAGTGAGAGAGAGGGAGAAAGAGAGAGAGATTTAGAATTTTGTTTAGGTGGAGAATAGTCGACCCAATAATGTTTATAATTGTTTTTATAGAGAGAGAGAGAGAGAGAGAGAGAGAGAGAGAGAGAGAGGAATGACTGACAAAATGTTACAACATGACGAAAAGCATGCCGGCATGACACACCGCCTCAAGGAAGCACCAGATATAAATTGTCGAAAGTCCGTGAACTCTGTGTTATTTAAACTTAAAAAAAAATACCCTACCAATGACGTCACTCCTTGTCATGTCGCAAAACGCTACAAAACAATGGGTGTTTTCTGTTCATATTTTTGTCTTATTTCACGATCATTCTGACAAAAAAAGAAAAAAAATAAACTACAGCATCGGTGACGTCATTTTATGTCAGGTTTCAAAAGTTCTTTTTATAACATTGGGCGGTTTTTATTGGATATTTTTCCCTGCTTGTTTTTCAGTTATTCTAAGTATTTTTATGTTCCTTTTGCTATTGTGACTGAGAATGCGAATGCAGTCGTAAAGGGAATATATATATATATATATAATATATATATGTATATATATACTTATACATGCATACATATGTTTCAGAAAGGAAAAAGGAAAAAAGATTTTGTCTGGGTGTTTTATTTCATTTTAGTTATATATACTGACAGCTATAGGTATTAATATTATTATTATTATTATTATTATTATTATTATTATTATTATTATTATTATTATTATTATTAGTGTATGCTGGAAGTAAACCCTCTTTTAAACAATAGTTTTTTAATAAACATATTATTATTATTATTTCTTTTGCTCTATCACAGTCCTCTAATTCGACAGGGTGGTATTTATAGTGTGGGGTTCCGGGTTGCATCCACTGCCTCCTTAGGAGTCCATCACTTTTCTTACTATGTGGCGCAGTTTCTAGGATACACCTCTTCTGCATGAGTCCTGGAGCTACTTCAGCGTCTAGTTTTTCTAGATTCCTTTTCAGGGATCTTGGGATCGTGCCTAGTGCTATCCTATGATTATTGGACACAAATTTCCACTGGCATATCCCATATCCTTCTTATTTCTATTTTCAGATCTTGATACTTATCCATTTTTTTTCCCTCTCTTTCTCTTCAACTCTGGTGTCCCATGGTATTGGGACATCAATGAATGATACTTTCTTCTTGACTTTGTCAATCAACGTCACGTCTGGTCTATTTGCACGTATCACCCTATCTGTTCTGATACCATTGTCCCAGAGGATCTTTGCCTGATCGTTTTCTATCACTCTCTCAGGTTGGTGCTCGTACCTCTTATTACTGCAAGGTAGCTGATGTTTCTTGCACAGGCTCCAGTGGAGGCTTTTGCACTGAATCATGCCTCTTTTTGTACTGGTTCTGTGCAAGTGCCGGGCATTTCGCTTTGCTATGTGGTTTATGGTTTCATTTTTCGTATTGCACTTCCTACATGTGGGAGAGATGTTATTTCCGTCTATCGTTCTTTGAACATATCTGGTTCTTAGGGCCTGATCTTGTGCCCGCTGCTTATCATTCTTTCAGTTTCCTTCTTTAGCTCTCCCCATCTGTAAGCCATTGCCATGTGTCATCGCTGGCTAGTTCTTTAGTCTGTCTCATTTATTGTCCGTGCATTGGTTTGTTGTGCCAGTCCTCTGTTCTGTTTGTCATTCTCCTGTCTCTGTATATTTCTGAGTCTTCGTCTATTTTTATTAGTCCTTCTTCCCATGCACTCTTTTTTTTTAGCCACTCGTCTTCACTGGGTTTTCAGATATTGCCCCAGTGCTTCTGTTCTCGATGTTGACGCAGTCCTCTATACTTAATAGTCCTCTCCCTCCTTCCTTTCGTGTTATGTATAGTCTGTCCGTATTTGCTCTTGGGTGTAGTGTGTATTGTCATATGTTTCCTGGTTTTCTGATCTATGCTGCGGAGTTCTGCATTCGTCCATTCCACTATTCCTGCGCTGTATCTGATTACTGGCACTGGCCATGTGTTTATGGCTTTTATCATATTTCCGGCGTTGAGTTTTGACTTGAGTATCGCCTTGAGTCTCTGCATATATTCTTTCCTGATCGTGTCCTTCATCTCTTGGTGTTTTATATACCCTCCTTCCATTATTCCCAGGTATTTGTATCCAATCTCATCTATGTGTTTGATGTTGCTCCCATCTGGTAGCTTTATCCCTTCAGTTATTGTTACTTTGCCCTTTTGTATGTTGACTAAGGCGCATTTTTCTATTCCAAACTCCATCCTGATGTCCCCAGATACAATCCTTACAGTCTGGATTAGGGTATCTATTATTATTATTATTATTATTATTATTATTATTATTATTATTATTATTATTATTATTATTATTGTCGTCATTCTTGCGTTTGCAGTTTTACTTTCAGGGACAAGCTACTGCTGCCTATGGTACGCCTTCCGTGGCACACTGTAGGTGGCACTAAAAGCTCTTTGCAGCGTCCCGTAGGAGTCCCCCAGTTGCATTATTTCCTGCCTTTGACTTTTTTCTCCGTTTCCTTTCGTCTCTTCCCATTTAGCTGTCCATCTTCTTTAACTTGCCCATGCTCCAATTTTCACCTCTTTCTCAGGAACGAATCCGTCTGTCATGTTAAATTACTACTACTACTAAAACTACTACTACTACTACTACTAACTACTATCTACTACGACTACTAACTAACTAACTAATAAACTAATAATAATAAATAATAAATAATAATAATAATAATAATGATAATAATAATAATAACTAATATAAGTAATTAATAAATAATAATAATAATTATAATGATTATCATAATAATGTTGATAATGATAATAATGATAAAAATCTCACTGTTTTGCTTCGTATTCCTGATATTATTATTGCCAATATACCCCTATATTATTATTATTATTATTATTATTATTATTATTATTATTATTATTATTATAGTTATTATTATTATTTTGAATTGAATTGAATTGAGTGAATTGAATCCTTTATTCCAGCTATAAGCCATATACATTATATTATTTTTTTTTTTTATTATTATTTTTTTTTATATTATTTTTTATTATTATTATTATTATTATTATTTTTATTATTATTATTATTATTATAATCGTTTTGGAAGACTACCCTCTTTTAAAAAAATTTTAAATTCTGTTGAATAAATGGCAGAATTCAGCGAATCTGCCATTTTATTCAACAGTATTCATTATTATTATTATTAATTATTTTTTTTTTTTTTTTACTCTATCACAGTTCCTCCAATTCGACTGGGTGGTCTTCTATAGTGTGGGTTCCGGGTTGCATCCTGCTCCTTAGGAGTCCATCACTTTTCTACTATGTGTGCCGTCTCTAGGATCACACTCTTCTGCCATGAGTCCTGGAGCTACTTCACCCCTCTAGTTTTTTCTAGATTCCTTTTCAGGGATCGGTTGGGATCGTGCCTAGTGCTCCTAGATTATGGGGTATACGATTTCCACTGGCATACCCATATCCTTCTTATTTCTATTTTCAGATCTTGATATACTTATCCATTTTTTTTTTTTTCCCTCTCTTTCTCTTCAACTCTGGTGTCCCATGGTATTGCGACTCAATGAGTGATACTTTCTTCTTGACTTTGTCAATCAACGTCACGTCTGGTCTGTTTGCACGTATCACCCTATCCGTTCTTGATACCATAGTCCCGCAGAGGATCTTTGCCTGATCGTTTTCTATCACTCCTCAGGTTGGTGCTCGTACCACTTATTACTGCAAGGTAGCTGATGTTTCTTGCACAGGGTCCAGTGGAGGGCTTTTGCCACTGAATCATGCTGTTTTTGTACTGGTTCTGTGCAAGTGCCGAGCATTCACTTGCTATGTGGTTTATGGTTTCAATTTTTTCGTATTGCACTTCCTACATATGGGAGAGATGTTTTTTATTTTCCGTCTATCGTTCTTTGAACAATATCTGGTTTCTTAGGGCCTGATCTTGTGCCGCTGTTATCATTCCTTCAGTTTTTCCTTCTTTAGCTCTCCCCTCTGTAAGCCCATTGCCAATTGTAATCGCTGGCTATTTCTTTAGTCTGTCTCATGTATTGTCCGTGTTTGGTTGTTTGTGCCAGTCCCCTCTGTTCTGTTCTGCTTTCTCCTGTCTCTGTATATTTCTGGGTCTTCGTCTACTTTTATTAGTCTTCTTCCATGCACTCTTTAGCCACTCGTCTTCACTGGTTTTCAGATATTGCCCCGCCAGTGCTCTGTTCTCATGTTGACGCAGTCCCTCTTATACTTAGTAGTCCTCTCCCTCCTTTCTCCTTTCTGTTATGTATACGTCCCTGTCGTATTTGCTCTTGGGTGTAGTGCTTTGTGTATTGTCATATGTTTCCTGGTTTTCTGATCTATGGTGCGAGTTCTGCCTTCGTCCATTCCACTATTCCTGCGCTGTATCGATTACTGGCACTGCCATGTGTTTTATGGGCTTTTTATCATATTTCCCGGCATTGAGTTTTGACTTGAGTATCGCCTTGATCTCTGCATATATTCTTTCCTGATCGGTCCGTTTTCATCTCTTGGTGTTTAAATCCCTCCTTCCAATTATTCCCAGGTAATTGTATCCTGTTCTCATCTATGTGTTTGTGTTGCTCCATCTGGTAGCTTTATCCCTTCAGTTCTTGTACTTTGCCTTTTGTATGTTGACTAAGGCGCATTTTTCTATTCCAAACTCCCATCCTGATGTCCCCAGATACATCCTTACAAGTCTGGATTAGGGTATCTATTTCCTTGATGCTCTTACCATACAGCTTGATGTCGTCATGAACATCAGATGTTTGATTCTGTTGCCTCTTTTCTTGAGTTGGTACCTCGGTCATCCATCTTCTGTAGTACTTTTGTCATGGGAATCATGGCTACTACGAAGATAGTGGGGACAGTGAGTCGCCCTGGAGATCCCCTCTCCTGATATTAACCTCTGCTAGTCTTATTCCAGAGCTTGTAAGTAATTTGTATTCCAGTTGCGCATTGTATTTTGGGAGCTGATGGTGTTTTTCTCTCTGCCCCATATATTTTCAAGGCATTCTATTAGCCATGTGTGTGGTTTCAAGTCGAAGGCTTTCTTATAGTCTATCCATGCCATGCTTAGGTGGTTTCCTTCTCCTACTGTTCTTCATTACCATTTTGTCTATCAGGAGCTGGTCTTTTGTGCCCCTACACTTCCTTCTGCAGCCTTTCTGTTGTGGGGGATGGTGTTTTGTCTCCTCTAGGTAGTTATATAGCCTTTCACTGATGATACCTGTTAGTAACTTCCACATTATTGGTAGGCAGGTGATAGGCCTGTAGTTACTGGCTATATTTCCCTTACTCTTTGTCTTTTTGTACTAAGGATGTTCTTCCTGTGGTCATCCATTTGGGTGCTTGGTGATTTGAGATACAATGCTGGAGTTGTTCTGCTAATTCGTGGGTGTAGGGCCTTGAAGTTTTTGAGCCAGTATCCATGACTTCATCGGGACCTGGGGCTTTCCAGTTTGGCATTTTCTTTAGTTGGTGTCTGACTGTGTCTGTCGTGATCTCTGTGAATCTTTGTTTTATTCTCCCTGTTTCTTCTTCCTTGACTCCTGGAGCCATGTTGCATGTTTGTTGTGTGATACCGGATTGCTCCATATGTTTTCCAGAGTCTCTTACTTGGTTCGGCTTCAGGAATTTCTGGGTGGTTGTCTTCCCCTTAGTTGGCTGTATAGTCTTTTCTGGTTGGTTCCGAAATAGTTTGTTCTGTTGGTATCCCGACCTTATTCCTGTCGTGGTACCGTGGACATCTTATGTGCTTGGCCTTACGCCTCTGTTTTACAAATCTTCTATTGGAAAGTGTTTAGTATCCCTCTCTTGTACTTAATTATTATTATTATTATTATTATTATTATTATTATTATTATTATTATATTATTAAAAGCACCTTAATTTCCATGTCACCATTACCATAATTAGTATTTCATCCATCCTTTTGTTTTACCGTGATGCCTGAACGCTATCTCGCTATCTGAAAAAAAAAAAAGTAAATAATTAATCTTACCCAATATCTCGCTCGCTCCTTCGTTTACAAACGAACAGGTACGTGTGTGTGTGTTCACCTGTGTTCAGACGAGTTGCTCTAAACAAGTTGCTCATTTGACCTCGAGATTTAGTTCAGGAAATACGTTCGGCATCTCCTGTTCGTGTTTTAGCAATCACATGTGGTGTTGGCTCTGGTGTACTACGTGTTACAGGCACCTGGGTGTACGTAGAGAGAGAGAGAGAGAGAGAGAGAGAGAGAGAGAGAGAGAGAGAGAGAGAGAGAGAGAGTTTAATCCATCAGTCCATCTGTCTATATATCCATCTATTCACCTGTGATACGTAGTAATATGTTATGTTCATATAAGTATCCTATACAAACGGACGCACAGGCGCGGTGCTTTTGCTGACGGAAGCAGAAATTGAAAAACAGAGAGAGAGAGAGAGAGAGAGAGAGAGAGAGAGAGAGAGATCCGCAATCAAGAACAGCGAGGCTCAAGTGATGTGTCTGGTAGATTGAGAGAGAGAGAGAGAGAGAGAGAGAGAGAGAGAGAGAGAGAGAGAGAATATTGGCTACAAGGCCAACTACAAGTCTACAACTCTTATTTATTTTTTTTGTGGCTACTCCTGATTGTTTTGCCTTGTTTGACGGTATTCTAAGCCCTAACGGGGCTTTTCCTGTAGCGCCCAAGGTAGCTGCTGTACCCTGCTGTACCCGATCTCCACCTTCTGTAATTAGTGTTTCACCTTTGGGAATTCAAATCCATTCATTTCGAATTCACGGCTGATGTCGTTTTATTGGGCTGGTCCAAACCTTAGGAACTGTTTCAATGTACTGTGCTAATGTATCAGTTGCACAGGTGCAATTGTTTTCATCAACTGTGCAAACTTATCTGTTTGTAGGAATTTAGAGGCTGCACAGTAGGATTCTTATTCTGCTGTACAAGGCTTATCAGTTGCACAGTAGGAATTGTTTGTGTGAGCTGTACAGACTTACCAGTTGCACAGTAGGATTTTGTTTTGCGTCAACTATGCAGGCTTATCAGTTGCACAGTAGGA
>NC_061092.1:4649553-4654553 GCF_015104395.2 Macrobrachium nipponense | reverse complement strand
GATACCCACCTCCACCTACACGCCCACGCCCACGTGGACGATGCTGGATGCCCAAAGAGCATACCCACACGGGGTGGACACGGACGGGCGTGTTTGGTTGTCACAGGAGCCGCCCTGTTATTTATATATATATTTTTTTCACTTTTTTTTTTTTTTTCGTGTTTCCTTTCTGCCTTTCTGTTGATGAAATGTTTTTTTTTATATTATTTTTGTTAAGGAAATTATTAGTTTTATTCTTTTTAGTTATTATTATTATTATTATTATTATTATTATTTTTATTATTATTATTAAGTTATTAATTATTGTTAATAGTTGATAGTTTCAATGTCAACTATAATATTTAATTAGTTTTATTAGTTTAATAAACACTTGTTAAGGAAATTATTATTATTAGTTATTAGTTATTATTATATTGATATTTATTCTGCAATGTAAATATAATATATATTAAGGTTTTAATAAATTAAAAGTTGTTAAGGAAATTATTAATTATTATTATTTATTATTATTATTACTTATTATTTTTTTTTTTTTTTGCTCTATCACAGTCCTCCAATTCGGGAACTGGTGGGTTATTTATAGTATGGGGTTCCAGGGTTGCATCCTGACTCCTTAGGAAGTCCATCACTTTTTCTTACTATGGTGCGTCGTTTTTCTAGGCTTCACACTCTTCTGCATGAGTCCTGGACCTACTTCAGCCTCAATTTTTTCTAGATTCCTTTTCAGGGATCCTTGGGATCGGCCTAGGGTGCTTCCTATGGATTAATGGGTACGATTTCCACCGGCATATACCATTATACCTTCTTAATTTCTATTTTCAGATCTTTGATACTTATCCATTTTTGTTCTCTTCTTTATTCTCTTCAACTTGGTTGGGGTTCCCATGGTGTATTGGCGACATTCAATGAGTGATAACTTTCTTCTTGATTTTGTCAATCAAACGTCACGTCCCTCTGGTCTATTTGCACGTATCACCCTAATCTTGATCTGATACCATAGTCCCACAGAGGATCTTTGCCTCTGATCGTTTTGTTTTATCACCTCCTTTCAGGTTGGTGTTCGTACCACGTTATTACTGCAAGGTAAGCTGGATAGTTTCTTGCACAGGCTCCAGTGGGCGGCTTTTGCCCACTGAATCATGCCTCTTTTGTTACTGGTTCCTGGTGCATGGTTGCCGGACATTCGCTTGCTTATGGGGTTGGTTTATGGTTTCATTTTCTTCGGTATTGCACTTCCTACATATTGGACGAAGATATGTTATTTGTCCGTCATTCGTTCTTTGGAAACATATCTGCGTTCTTAGGGCCTGATCTTGTGACCGCTGTTACGTTCCTTCCCAGTTTCCTTCTTTAGCTTCCCCTCCCTGTAGCCATTGCCACGGTGTCATCGCTGGCGCTAGTTCTTTAGCTCCTGTCTCAGTATTTGTCCGTAGCATTGGTTTGTTGTGCCAGTGCCTCTGATTCTGTTTGTCCATTCTCCCTGTCTCTGTATATATGTGGGTTTCTTCGGTCTTACTTTTATTAGTCCTTCTTGTCCCATGCACTCTTTCGGCACTCGTCTTCAGTGCTCTGTTCTTCGATGTTGACGCAGTCCTCTATTACTAGATAGTCCTCTCCTCCTTCCTTTCCGTTTCGTTTTATGTATATATAGTCTGTCCGTATTTGCTTCTTGCGGTTGGGTCGTGCTTTGTGTATTGTCGAATGTTTCCTGGTTTTCTGATCTATGCTTATTATTCTTATTACCGGTAGTTATTATTATTATTAGTATTTTATTATGTAGTTAGTTAGTGCTACTATAAACTGGTTCACTTAAGGTAGATTCTTGGGTGAGCCCACCTATTCTTCACGAGGACGTTAGTTTGGCGGCCGTCTGCTTGGCTGGGAGCTGCCTACCTCCCGTTTCCAGTCAAATCAGGGCCGGCCGCCAAAACAAACGTCTCGTGAGAATAGGGCTCATCCAAGAATCTACCTTGAAGTGAACCAGCTATAGTGGTTGTATTGGATGTGTATATCCTGTGTGCATTATTGTTAGAAATACTATGCATATAGCACATCATATGCACCGGAAGGAAAAAAAAACGCCTGGTAATTCAAGTGTTGAAAAACATAAAAGTATTTTATCAGAACCATTTAATAACGAAAAAAAAAAAAAAAACGACCATATTATCAAACTTTAGTTGCCCATGAACTGGGGAAGGTTTTTTATTCTTTTTTTATTTTTTTTATTTTTTTTTTTGTTTATTTTTTTTTGTGTTTTTAATTAGACATGGTTTTATCAACCCCCGCTACTCTCCTGTGGTTTTAAATTTTGTTTCTTTTTTGATATATTCCATTTGTGTCTTTGTAAAAAAAGAAAATGTAACACTTATTACTAACCTGAAGTTTTGGCTCCATGATGGGGGAAGGTTTTTCCTTTTCGGTTGATTTTTTTAGCCAGGACATCCAGACATTTTATTTTATCAACGCAATCTCGTCCTGTTTTCCATTTTTTTCCTTTTTTATTTCATGTTTTTTTTCTTTTTTACTAATTTCTTACCGAGCTCCAATGGTCGGTAGCCCTTTATGATTTTTATTCCACGACTAATTTTTCTGTCAGTTTCAGTGTAAATTCATATCGTTTTTATAGTCACACTTTTTACCCAATTCTCATTTTTTTTCTCTCTTTAAAATCATCTGTTCTGTTATACATGAATGAAACTCTGGTAATAATACTTCATAAAAATGGAACTTTTACATAAAAGTACTTTTAAGCAAAAGTATTGTTATTTTTCGTCTTGTAAAAACAATTTGGGGAGAAAGTAGTTCGAACATCCCTCCCGTCGCTCTTCCTCTCTCTTCTCTCTCTCTCTCTCTCTCTCTC
This sequence comes from Macrobrachium nipponense, assembly GCF_015104395.2. Lineage (NCBI taxonomy): Eukaryota > Metazoa > Arthropoda > Malacostraca > Decapoda > Palaemonidae > Macrobrachium > Macrobrachium nipponense. The sequence goes on along the minus strand of NC_061092.1, from coordinate 4,651,693 downwards.
TCCTCTCCTCTCTCTCTGTAAATATATATGTATGTTTATATGTATTTATAAATAATATATATACATATATATGTAAACATACATACATACATATGTGTATGCATATATATGTATGTATGTATATATAAACAGAATATGTATCCACAGAGTCGGCAGTGGGAATGTTCGTGAAATAAATACAATGAATAACTCTTCATCGACATCATCCAGCGCTCAAATAAGCAATTAAAAAAATATAAACGAAAATAATTCAACCGAACGGTGCCATCAACTTCAGTGATAACCATTATCTCCGAGTCCAGCTAATGAGGGTGGGTGGGTTGTGGTGTGTGGTGTTGGTGTGTGGTGTATGTGTGGGTGGGGGTAGGGCGGTGGGGTTGAGGGGCTAATAGAAAAAAAATCAATATATACACGTGACGTCATAACCATAGCCTGGGCGTCGCCAGAGAGATGTCATCGTAAAATCAGTCAAGTGATCATATGGATGTTAAATCTGTCAGGGAGAAACGCTTAACAGAAAATTCCTCGACGGTCACATAATCGCAAACTTTCGTCTCGGCTGTTGGTTGCACGGGGTCCGGAGGTCCACACCAGGGATATATATCACTATATCACTATATGGGTCGCCTTTGGGCAACGAGACCGCGCCGACTACTCAGGCTGAAACATTTCATTTGAGATTTCGCGTAAGATTGAATCTCAGCGCGAAACATCGTTGTTATTAAATGGTTTCGGTTTCTTTTTATTGACTCTAGGACTGTATTTAAGTACCTGGTCGTTTGATGTAGAATAGTTATGAATTTAGACTAATCCAGCATGAAGTTGCATTTATAATTTAGTTTAAAAAATTATACATATATTAGGTATATATTTGTGTAATAATATGTATATAGTATATATATTATATAAATATATGTATATATAGTATAATTATGTAGTTATAATTTCGTATGAATACCTTGATCACGAAATATATAAAACGTGATGCTATGTGTATAAATAAAGGTCTTGCCTTAGTAGTAAAGGGTCGTTAAGACCGAATGATCTCGGCAGCTCTCGCTTTTTCGATTTCATCCGAGGCATTACTTTTATTTATATATACGTATATATATATATATATATATATATATATATATATATATATATATATATCCATATATATATATATATATATATATATATATATATATATAAATATATATATATAATATATATATATATATATATATATATACATATATATATTTACATATTTATATATATATATATATATATATATAATATATATATATATATATATATATATATATATATATATATATATATATATATATATATATATATATATATTATTACGTCTGTGTGTGTGTGTGTGTGTGTATTGCCAGCTCGCGAAGTCTATCACTGCGTATCACCCGGAGATCAAAACCGAGTCGCACTGGAAAAAATTAGGGATGACATCAGGACGCAAGACTGCGTTCAGCTGGTCATTTTACTTGCTGATTTCCGTCTAGAAATGCTGTGTAAAGTCGTTCTTTTGGAGCCAGTGTCCGCCTCTGCTCTCGAGTGGCATAGGAATAGGAAGGCCAGGATACTTGATTTGGGTTAAAATTGATATTTTATGGATACAAACCAGGAAATTGCCAAGTCATTCACAATGTCAATATTAAACTGTATTATTAAACTTAGTATTTACATAAGATAAAAAAACCAAGACTTTCGAGCAGCCTTTGATTTAATCTGTTACAGATAATACAGTTTATTTATATAAATCTTTTTTCTTTTTATTAAACAATCAGAGTATTCGTTTGTCGTCATGATAAATTATACGATGACACAGTTACAGTATTAGCGATGTTAAAAGACTAGGTGAATGTCGTAGAATGATGTTGGATATTTGGTGGATTTTCATTAACTGATGTTGGATGTTAGGGATGAAGATTCCTATGAGGTTGAATGTGGTTAAACGGAAGAATACCAAGCTCAATGTTGAGTGTTAGCTTCGTAAACAGGCCTAATGGTATGAATGTTGGCTGGATCTTCATGAAGTGATGTTGGATGTTAGGGACTGATTTCCATAATGTTGAATGTAGGTATACGTAAGTAGTCCAGGATTAGTGTTACACGTGAAGAATCTTAA
>NC_061092.1:4634553-4644553 GCF_015104395.2 Macrobrachium nipponense | reverse complement strand
TATTAGACATATTTACTTCCATATCAGGTTATCAGCATGGTGAACTAGACATATTTACTTTCAAAATATCCTGTGATTAGCTAGGGTAAAATAGGAATGTTAACTTTCAAAATATTTTAAGATTAGCGAACAAAATAAGAAAATGAGAGACTTGACTGAACGGTTAATAATATATATATTATAAGATATATATATATATATATATATATATATATATATATATATATATTATATATATATCTATATATATATATATATATATTATATAATATATATATATATATATATATAATATATATATATATAAAGAAAAATATAAATAAAACACAGCACGAATCATCACGAATAAAATGACATAGAGTGAACAGTTTAATATAAAAAAAGAGCAAAATGACATGAACAGTTTAACATAAAAAAAAGAGCAAAATGACTGACTGAAACGTTTTGCGTTAAAAAAAGAGCAAAATGACATAGACAACAATTTAGCATAAAAAAAGCAAAATGACAGACTGAACAGTTAAACGTTAAAAAAGAGAGCAGAATGACAGACTGAACATTGAACAAACAACTGGATGAGACTGAAATTGATTAGTACCCTGTCAATCATACCATGTGGCGAATCAAAACGCATCGAACCTGAATTAGATAAAAAAAAAAAAAAAAAAAAAAAAAAAAAAAAAAAAAAAAAAAAAAAACAGGTCGACATTTCACCGCAACCCATCCTCGTAGAGAGAAAGTAGTAAGAGGCCATAGTAGGAGAATTATCGTAGAATGTAGATTCTTCCAGTTAGCTACCTCTCTCTCTCTCTCTCTCTCTCTCTCTCTCTCTCTCTCTCTCTCTCTCTCTGACCACGCCTGTGTGAGTGCCAGTTTTGGGGTGCGTCGGACTTCCAACGGGTTCCCTGATGCAACCGTGGGTGGGTGGTTGGGGGGTGTGAAGTGGTGAGGATGGGGGTGGGGGGGGGGGGATGGGTAGGGGTGGGAGGTATGGTAGCGTCTCGGATTTGCCGTGTTTATCTGGTTCGTTGGTGTTTTATCGTTTTTTTTTTTTTTTTATATATAATTACGCGATTATCCATTCTATGTATAACCTGTAATGCTTTTGTAGAACGATTATTTTTGTTTGTATTGTAATATGTGTATTCTGTGGTATTCTGTTCTATTCTATGTACGTATTCTATTCCTTAGTACATAATTGGGTGTCTTCGACTGGAGAATACAGGAGAATACATTATTATTATATTATTATTATTATTATTATTGGTATTATTAGTATTGGTAGTAGCAGTAGTATGTATCAGCCATGGAAGGGGCTTCTTGATAATATTTCTGTAATTAGTGGCTTTTGTTTAGCTTGTAATATGATTTTTCTAAGTTGAAAGGATTGATAGCTTTCTTCGAAGAAATCTAAAATGGGTATTACTCTATTCCTACTATTAGCCGGAGTAATGAAAACATTCCCACATTCATGTGGCACAATCTTCAAATATTTATATATTATGAAAATGACCAGTAGATTCTACATATTGTGTATATATGTATATTACTCTTTTGCGTACAGGAAAATGACAAAAACCCATTCAGCTCTAACACTACTTATGCAAAAAAAAAAAAAAAAAAAAAAAAAAAAAAAAAAAAAAACATCACTTCTAATCTATTGACCCGCTAGGAATACGGCGTCAATAACCTCGTCGTTGCGACGCCAGTAAGTACTAATAAATCAATCAATCAACCGCTAAAAAGTAGGGACTCCGCAAAATGTAGTAGTTTTCGTATTATGAAAGAGATGGCGCTGCAGTCTGCGACGTCTCTCTTATCACTGGGTAGTGGGACGCCTGCGTTTCCAAGATCTCCCTGACTTGTTTTGATGAAGTTCTGCTTCTTCGTCTGCTTATTTGGCCCAGGGATGTGAGATCGACGCTGGGAGTGAGTTGATTGATGGGCAATTGAATGTTCTGTGGCGACGTGTAAGAGAGAGAGAGAGAGAGAGAGAGAGAGAGAGAGAGAGGATTAATCCATAAGGATAAAGACTACAATTGGTACCCTTATTATTATTATTACTATTATTTATTTTTATTGAACAACCCATAAACTATCATACGAAACGAATGCTTATAAATAAAGTAGAGAGAGAGAGAGAGAGAGAGAGAGAGAGAGAGAGAGAGAGAGAGAGAGAGAGGATGTGAGAGAGGAGATACGATAGAAAAAAAAGAAAGGAGATAAATGAAATTGTCAATTAAATAATATTCAAGAAATAACTGAGAGAGAGAGAGAGAGAGAGAGAGAGAGAGAGAGAGAGAGAGAGAGAGAGAGAGAGAGAACAATCTGATAAAAAACAGAGAAAGAATCAAAAAAAGAAAAATGAAATGTCAAAATAGATAGGCATCCGAGAAATAATAAGAGAGAGAGAGAGAGAGAGAGAGAGAGAGAGAGAGAGATATTCTAATGAAAATAGAAAGAGGCAAAGAAAAATGAACGATCAAATAAATAACATACGAGAAACAAGTAAAGAGAGAGAGAGAGAGAGAGAGAGAGAGAGAGACGGGCACCACGAGAAGAGCAATCAAATCCTGATGGAAATAAGAAAAGAAGCAAATAAAGAAAAATAGACTGTCAAATAAATAACATTCGCGAAATAAATATAAGTCAAATGAAGCCCTGTGTTCGCCGGTGCTCTGAGTCACATTTCCATAACTGGTCTCGTCTTTGCTGACACCTTAATGGCGAATTCGAGATTATTGGTGGGGCTCGGTCCGCACTTGCTAGAATTCGTCAGTGATAATCAACATTTTAATTTTCATAATTTTTCGATGTGAATAAACGTCCGAGAGAGAGAGAGAGAGAAGAGGAGAGAGAGAGAGAGAGAGAGAGAGAGAGAGAGAGGACTAGCTTGTCGTGTTTGACCTGGAAGAGAAGATAATAATCGGTGACGCCACTGTCTTCGTGAAACGTGATTGTGACACCATTTTCAGTCCCCGTTCTTTGTAAAACGTGATTGTGTGACACCATTTTCATGTCCCGTTCTGTCTAAAACGTGATTGTGTGACACAGTATCTAGTTCTCAGTCTTTGTAAAAGGTGATTGTGTGACACCATTTTTAGTTCCCAGTCTTTCTAAACCGTGATTGTGTGACACCGTCTTCAGTTCCCGTTCTTTGTAAAACGTGATTGTGTGACACCATTTTCATGTCCCGTTCTGTCTAAAACGTGATTGTGTGACACAGTATCCAGTTCTCAGTCTTTGTAAAAGGTGATTGTGTGACACCATTTCAGTTTCCAGTCTTTCTAAACACCTTCTTCAGGTCCCATTCTTTGTAAAAGGTGATTGTGTGACACCATTTTCAGTTCCCAGTCTTTCTAAACCGTGATTGTGTGACACCGTCTTCAGGTTCCCAGTCTTTGTAAAACTGGATTGTGTGACACCTTCAGGTCCCATTCTTTGTAAAAGGTGATTGTGTGACACCATTTTCAGTTCAAGTTCTTTGTAAAAGGTGATTGTGTGACACCTTCTTCATTTCCCGTTCTTTGTAAATCATGATTGTGTGACACCGTCTTCAGGTCCCGATCTTTGTAAAACGTGGTTGTGTGACACCTTAAGGTCCTGTTCTTTGTAAAAGGTGATTGTGTGACACCATTTTCAGTTTCCAGTCTTTGTAAAACGTGATTGTGTGACACCGTCTTCAGGTCCGACTTTCTATAACGTGATTGTGTGACACCTTGTCTTCAAGTGTCCCGTTTCTGTGTAAGCCGTGATGTGTGACACCTTCTTTAGGTCCCGGTACTTTGTAAAAACGTGATTGTGTGACACTTTCTTCAGGTCAGGTTCTTGTAAAAACGTGATTGTGTGACACCTTCAGGTCCCGTTCTTTGTAAAACGTGATTGTGTGACACCTTCTTCAGGTCCCGTTCTTTGTAAAAGGTAATTGTATGACACCTTCTTCAGGTCCCGTTCTTTGTAAGCCGTGATTGTATGACACCTTCTTCAGGTCCCGTTCTTTGTAAAACGTGATTTGTGTGACACTTCTAAGGTCCGTTCTTTGAAAACGTGATGGTGTGACACTTTCGCTACAAGTCCCGTTCTTTGTAAAACGTGATTGTGTGACACTTTCTTCAGGTCCCGTTCTTTGTAAAACGTGATTGTGTGACACCTTCTTCAGGTCCCGTTCTTTGTAAGCCGTGATTGTGTGACACCTTCTTTAGGTCCCGTTCTTTGTAAAACGTGATTGTGTGACACTTTCTTCAGGTCCCGTTCTTTGTAAAAGGTAATTGTATGACACCTTCTTCAGGTCCCGTTCTTTGTAAGCCGTGATTGTGTGACACCTTCTTCAGGTCCCGTTCTTTGTAAAAGGTAATTGTATGACACCTTCTTCAGGTCTCCGTTCGTGGTAAAACGTGCTTGTGTGACACTTGCTTCAGGTACACGTTCTTTGTAAAACGGGATTGTGTGACACCTTCTTCAGGTCCCGTTCTTGTAAGCCGTGATTGATGGTGGACACCTCTCTTTCAGTTCCCGTTCTTTGGAAAAGGGTAATTGTATGTAAAACACTTCTTCAGGTCCCCCAAAAGAATTCTTTTGGTTTTAAAAAAAAGTTTAATTGTATTGACACCTTCTTCAGGTACCCGTTCTTTGTAAAAGGTAATTCGTGTTGCACCACCTTTTCAAGTCCCGTTCTTTGTAAAAGCGGTGAAATTGTTAAGGAACCACCTTATTTCAAAAGTCGCTCTTTGAGGTCCCGTTCTTTGAAAAGGTAATTGTATGACAACCTTCTTCAGGTTCCCGTTCCTTTTGTTAATAAGCCGGTTTGAATTGTATTTGGAAAACCTTCTTCAGGGTGCCGTTCTTTTGTTAAGGCCCGTTGAATTGTTGTGACACCTTCTTCAGGTCCCGCTCTTTGTAAAACGTGATTGCTTGACACCTGTCAGTCTTCAATCACTGCGAAACTTGCCAGCATAGCGCCACCTCCAACCGTCGTCCCTCGCGAAATTATGCTTGTAAGACACACATACACACACACATACAAACACCTGTCCATCAACCTTCTTTACAGACGAAGCTGAGGCTCTTTATCAAAACAGGCCTGGCAACAAGCACCATTAGCCAGATACGTTACGAGATCCTTAATGGGTCCAGCACGTAGGCGTGGCCTCTCCTCTGCTTTGTGTCACCTTGTCACCAAGCAGTCGAGAATTCGGATGGCGAATCAAGGGCGTTTGGTAGCGGCATAATTCAAAGATTTTTTTTTTTTTTTTCTTAAAAACTATGATGGTTTGTTTGTTCGTGTAATCCACACCCCGTTCCCTCCCCCTCCCAATGCAAACTCCCACCCACCACCCACCTTCCCTTGCATTCTTTTCCCTCTCGTACCATTATTGCTTTCATTCCATTTGATGTATAATCAGTCGCTCGATCGTTCCTCCGTCGTGTTGATAACGATTTCGTTAAGCCGTTCTTCTCTCTCTCTCTTCTCTCTCTGCTAAACCTTAAGCGATAAAAAGTCATTAATTTTATTATTTCGGTCTCTTAACCCATCATTATTCCTTGAATCATTACACCCATATTAAAAAAGCGTAAGTTCTCTCTCTCTCTCTCTCTCTCTCTCTCTCTCTCTCTCTCTCTCTCCTTAATCTCAAATCGTAGGGTTCTTTCTAATATCCTGATAAAGCAGACACGCTCTTTTTCTTTTCTAGGAACCGGGCAGAAAACCAAAAATAAAAAAGATATACCATCCGAGTTCTAAGCCTAAAATCCTGCAGTTGAACCGAGGTAATTAAAACCATATACCACCTTGAACATCCCCCTGGGAACCAAGCGTAGATAAACCCAGACAGGAGGAGTCCGAGCTTCCTTGAAAATCCTGCTGGGACAAGCCACAGTAGTAGATAACCCAAGGTGGCCGACCTTAAGCTACCTGGAAAGTCCTCCTTGGACAACGAGGAAAGATTAGTCGGATGTCTGACCACTTTGCCTTGAAAGCTTTGCTATAGGAATCAAGAAGGGAAGGCGGGCGCCTTGTTTCTGAGGTTGTTGTTAACCTTCTTGGTTGATTTAGATTGTTTTGTTTATTTATGAGAGTGGGTTTAGTACTTAGAGTGGTCAAATTGACGAGTATTAATTTAGTGCGTCGTAGCTGCCTGGGAGTGAATATTTACATTATATCTCGATGTTTCCGTAATTTTCTGGGTAAAGGAAATAGTTTCTTTTTTTTTTTTGCATAGTGTATGGGAAGATTTTGTATTTGCAGTTGCTTTTATTTATAGTTGTTTATTTGTAGTTCTGTTTTATCAGAAAGCAGCCTTTACTCTCTTTGCGTTGTTAATCTTTTGACATTTGTGTTTCATGAATTTTGTAAGATAATTCACTGTCGCAACTTTCCATAACTTTTTTATTCTTTCTTTATTTTTTATTTTACAAGTCAGGGGCTCTAACATTAAGCCCTACCCTCCTCTCTTTTATTCAGACTTGGGACTGGCATGATGGGACTGGTAAACTCTCAAGCTTAGGTGATATCAGACCTGCTTCCCAGGCAGAGACAGGTTAATTAATTTCGGAAACACACCAGGCTGCTAACCTTGGATATACTCTTGGTATTCAATTTTGCTTTTCAAGGTAATGGGTTTGGCAGGCAGGGTTGGATTTCTAGGGTTACACAGGGGGGCTGGGGGTGTTTTTTTTAGGCGAATTTTGGACTCAGAGGATAAAATGGGTCTTTATGATTACCGTAACAGGAAGAAAGGGGTCTTTATGATAACAGAAAGAAAAGGACCTTTATGATAACATGAAGGAAAGGGTCTTTATGATAACGGGAAGATATGGGTCTTTATGATAACAGAAAGAAAGGGGTCTTAATGATAACAGAAAGAAAAGGGCCTTTATGATAACAGAAAGAAAAGGGCCTTTATGATAACAGAAAGAAAAGGGTCTTTATGACAACATGAAGAAAAGGCATTTATGATAACAGAAAGAAGAGTTTCTTTATGATAACAGGAAGAAAAGGGCCTTTATGACAACAGGGAGAAAGGGGTCTTTATGATAACATGAAGAAAAGGTCTTTATGATAACAGGAGGAAAAGGATCTTTATGATAACATGAAATGGGTCTTTAACAAGAAGGAAAAGGTTTTGAAGGTAAGGGGAAGACCTCACCACAGTCTTATATTAGAAAAGACGTAACCCTACTTTAAATTAAGGAGAACCTGTCTACATATTTATATTTTCTGTGTGTAATAGATAAAAATTAAACTCCCCTGTTAACTATTGCCCAACTTTGAACAATAAAATGGAGAGTAACATAAGGCTCTCTATGTTCTTAAACGAGGAGTGAAAGATCAAATCAACTTAGGCTGGAGAAGTTAGACAGCTAAGTGGGGAAAAAAAAAAGGACAGACAGAAGGGTCGTTGGTAAGATGATGATCAATGCTGCCTATAGTTCGCCACGCAAAGCATATTGTAGGTGTTACGAGTTCCAGTTCTTGAAGGGAGTTTCTGTTCTGTTCAGGAAGTGAATTCCAGATAAGCTTTACTAGTATTGTTTTGTTTTATTTGTTCACGGAGTTTTAATTCGATTTGCAATTAATATTCATATTTGCATAATTCATATTCTTATGTCAAATTCACATTCATTCATTTTCACATTTATTTTTCATTCATTTAAACAGGAAGACCAATAATGTTTATTTTCCTTGGAGATTTCTGTTTTTTTTTTTTTTCATAACCGAAGTAAGAAATAAACGAAGCGAATAAAGAATTGTCTTGATCAGAAGCATGGAAACAAAAAAATCCTGTGCCCGTCTCGGACTCTTCCACCCCGTCCCCCCCTCCCCCCACCCCCTCCCCCCCACCCCCCCCCCACCCCCCCCCACACAAAAAAAATGCTTGAATAAAAAAATCTGAAAAATCTTAACCAGTTTTTCCTTTGAAATCATTCAAGCAAATATGGCTGTTTCAACTTAGATAGAAAAAAAAATTAAAAAGGCTGAAGAAAATGATAACCAGTTTTTCCCATTCATCACGAGCCCCCACCCCCCGCCACCACCCCCCCCTCCCCTACCCTCCCCACCCTCCTCCCTCCCCACCCCTCCCCCTCCCCTCCAAAAAAAATAGAATAATAAAACACGAAGAATGATAACCAGTTTTCCATTCATCACAACATCCCTTTTCTCACGTACCAACCTCCCTTTCCAACCTCTCCCCCTTCTCCCCTCCCCCTCCCCCTTCTCGCAGACAGGCACACACTCGCCGTCACGAGTCGGCTGGAAATTGCCAGGATTAGGCAAATGACGTGTCATAAAAGCGGCGATGAAAACTGCAATTGCAAATCATTACATGAATTTCGAACCCGCCAAGGACGATCGAGATTGAGTTAGTGCGGTCGTACATTTTTGCTTTCGTGGTGCTTGATGCGTTTACTCGCTATGATATTATTATATTTTTTATTATTATTATTATTATTATTATTAGTAGTAGTAGTAGTAGTAGTAGTAGTAGTAGTTGTAGTAATAGTTGTAGTAGTAGTAGTAGTTATTGTTATTATTATTATTATTATTATTATTATTATTGTAGCGCTGGTATTATTATTATTATTATTATTATTATGTGTTGTTGTTTGTTGTTACTTGTTGTGCTGTATTATTAAAGTTTGTATATTTTTTGTAGCAACTGGTATTATTATTATTATTATTATTATTATTATTATTATTATTATTATTATTATTATTATTATTATTATGTTGTTGTTCTTGTTGTTGTTGCTGTTCTTGCTATTGTTTTCTTTGCTGTATTATTAATATTTGTATAATTTTTATAGTAGCTATTATTATTATTATTATTATTATTATTATTATTATTATTATTATTATTATTATTATTATTATTAGTGTTGTATTTTATTGGCCTACAGCACCGCAGGTCTCACCTCACTATTATCCTGAAAAGCCTTCCGACCTTTCCTCTCTTCAGTTCGTTTTTCTTCTTCTTCTTCTTTCTTCTTCTTCTTCTTCTTCTTCTTCTTCTTCTTCTTCTTCTTCCTCCTCTTTGAGAGAGAGTCACAGAGAGAGTAATGGCAGCGTGAACTTGTCCAGTAAAATATACCTTGAGCAGTAAAGGGAGATTTATGTTTATGGCCGTTTAGCTTTTGACTGTTTTCGGCTGTTTTCTGTTTCTTCAGTTGTTTTGAAAATGCTGAGTTTCTCATTCTCCGTTTTTTATTTATCGTCATTTCAAAAAAGGAATATGTGTGGGTTGCCTTCATGAGAGAGAGAGAGAGAGAGAGAGAGAGAGAGAGAGAGAGAGAGAGAGAGAGTCCTTGCCTTTAGAAATTTCATGTCGTAGGGAAAGGGAATAATGATGTCTTGCTTGAAAGGTTTTATTGTTATTTTGAGAGAGAGAGAGAGAGAGAGTCCTTGTCTTAATGTGCACTTTCCTTTGTTCAGGATTATGCAGTAAAGAGAGAGAGGTGTCTCGTTCGCAAATGAATTCTATTTACTCCGAGAGAGAGAGAGAGAGAGAGAGAGAGAGAGAGAGAGAGAGAGAGAGAGAGAGAGAGAGAGAGAGAAGAGGGGGTTTAATGAGGTGTTACAAAATATCTCTCTCTTTATCAGTATTCCATGAGTCATGCAACTGACGGAATATCAAAATGAAATTTTCTGTTCTTAAATAAGGAATGAGAATGAAAGTCAAGAGAGAGAGAGAGAGAGAGAGAGAGAGAGAGAGAGAGAGAGAGAGAGAGAGAGAATAGTACCCAAAGAAGGGTGAAGGATAAAAGTAGACAGACAAGGGCGGAGACCTCAGCTCCATAGCACTAACGAAGAGTGGCCTCTTCCCCAGAGCGAGACCCTTTCAAGTGGTCTGCCTTGGCCACAAAACACCAGCATAATTATGATTGCTGACAGCATGAAAAATTACGGGACGTAGAGGCAGGCACTTTAGCACCCTATCCATCACCGTGTCATTTCGATTCATGCTGGAGTAATGATGGTGCTAGACTTGGAGGTCTGGAATAGTGT
>NC_061092.1:4627447-4634053 GCF_015104395.2 Macrobrachium nipponense | reverse complement strand
CAGTTGATTTAATATGTACTGAAATTATTAATATTCCCTTTCATTTTGCGTTCACATTATACTTACGATATTTATTTTTATTTTATATTTATTATTATTTTTTTTTCCGGTTTCACGAAAAGTTTCTCCTGTTCCACGAAGATCGTTACCCGAGATAATGAAATGTTGGGTTCCCATACCCAGTGTTACCCGAGATCCCGGGTATGCAAACGAGTGTATAAAAGCTCCGTCCTCAACCGGCGCGGCGAGTGAGATGTCATGGTCCAAGGTCAAGTCTTGCCATTTAGAGGAAATCGAACGCTTGAAATCAGGCTATTGTGGAGACCTGTCAGGCCGCTGAATTCTCCTCTGATTAAGAGTCATGTTCTTGTATTTGACGCTAACGAGGGATGTCGTTTTGCTTTTTTTATTTTTTTATTTTCTTATTTTTTTATTTTTTTTATTTTTTTAAGGTAAACATTGTGCTACAGGATTCTCAGCTTTACCATAAGTCACCATTCGAGCTAGAGTATTTTCATACTTTTCACAGTGTATTTCCCCGCTCTGTCTACGCGAAATCAGAGGAATTTATTCCTGGTAATAAATATTCATTTCTCGAAGTGGTTCGGATCCCACAATAAGCTGTAGGTCCCGTTGCTAAGTAACCAATTGGTTCCTAGCCACGTAAAAAAAAAAAAATCTAATCCTTCGGGCCAGCCCTAGGAGAGCTGTTAATCAGCTCAGTGGTCTGGTAAAAACTAAGGTATATATTATAACTTAAGGCTTTTTCATTCGAACTCTATGGAATTCTCAACATTTTTCCACGGTACAATTGGATTCTAAAATTGTTCTCCAGATGGTACCTTTCATAAATGTTTTCCCACAGGGTACCATTATTTTTAACTAGAAAATATTCAGCATTTTTCCTCAAGGTACCCTTAGTTACCAGTCCTTCGACCTCTGCTGTCATCACTCTGAAACTACGTACTGGGTAGCTATAAATAGAGATTTATCATTCTAGCCTTCTTTAGGCTTTCAGTCACTTAGCTGGGGCTGGCCTATGTGATGTCTGTAGGGGGCAGGGTGTCCTGTATCGACCTTGTCTGATATTCCTGTCAGTATTGACGGTATGGATACGATACAAAACAGTAAGACAGCAATGTATATATATATCTATATATTATATATATATATATATATATATATATATATATACATATATATATATATATATATATATATATATATATATATATATATATAATATATATATATATATATATATATATATATATCTATAATATATATATATGTATGAAGATATATGCCACGAAGGAAAATAAACAACGGCATATATCTTTATTTATGGATTTATTACGTTCCTAACTTTCGTGATTCAGTTATACATACATACATAGTACATATATATATATATATACTATGTATATATATATATATATATATATATATATATATATATATATATACATATATATATACTATATATGTATATATGTATATATATAATATATATAGTATATATATTATTGTAATAAATACATATAACTGCTTTATTTAAAATCTCATTCTTTCAGCTTTTTATTTATTAATTTGTTGTTATCTTATTCATTTGCACTTTTTGGATATTTATTAATTTTATCTACTCACAGAATATCTGCATTAATTTCGAATATATGTTTGTATATAGAAGTTCAATTTACCCAGCACTTAATTAATATAATTTGTGAGAAAACCTTCTTTAATTTTGTCGAATATTTTCCTCTTTGTTTGTTTGGTTGTTTTTTTTTGGGGGGCTACGAAGAAAGGAAGCTGTTTGTAATTTAAGAATAAAACAAACTTCCGAATTCAGTTCAGGGGCAATAAAAGTCGAAAGCATAAAGTGGCGAGCGAATGAAAAGCGGAAAGGTTAATAGGAATTGAAAATGCAATTACTAACGTCTAATCATCGCATACGAAAAGTATATTGATAATACTTTCGAGGCAGAAAAACGGGTGGCCAGATTATGAGGTCGAAAATAAAAGTCATGGGATTTCATTCAACGCTGTGAACTGGGAAAGGCCACAATTTGGACCAGTGAAATAGAGCGAAAATGGAAGGATTGTGAAACGTATACTGTATGTCTAAATCTACTTCTTTTCTTTTACTTTATATATATATATATATATATATATATATATATATATATATATATATATATATATATATATATATATATATATAATATATTATTTGCACAGACAGCTTAGTTAACATAATATATTTTTCCCCTCTCACCTCTCACGGTTTCTTTTCCAAACCCTCTTATTTTTTTCCTTTCTTCCTCCTCCTCTTATTTTCCCCTACCTCTCGCCCTTTTCTTCCACCTCCCTCCGTTATTTCCTCCCGTTCCCCTCTCTCTTGTTATTTCATTCGTTTTCCTCCTCCATTTTCTCCTTCCTTCTCCCTCCCTCCGTTATTTCCTCTCTTTCCCCTTCCATCCTCACCCTTTTTTATTCCCTCTCTCTCTATCCTACTCTCCTCGTATTCTGTTTATTCCTTTCCTCTCCATCTCCGTTCCCTCCTTCTAATATAATATTATATATATATATATATATATATATATATATATATATATATATATATATATATATATATATATATATATATATATAAAAGAAACTCAGCATCCGTCATGTCTAATCAGTTGCCCAAACTCTCTCATCCTACATCACTTCAAGTTCACGCTATCCCACACCCAGACGGACCGCGCCTTGGTCGGGGCTTCCACCCCCTCAACCCCCGCCCCCCCACCACCCCACCCCTCCACCCACAACGAACACGGGCCGCGCGTCCTTTGAAGATTCGACCAAATAAACGAGATCTTCGACTTGATTTCTTGTCGGGCTGAAAGTGCGAGCACAGAGAGAGAGAGAGAGAGAGAGAGAGAGAGAGAGAGAGAGAGAGAGAGAGAGCAGGAGGCCTCGTTTCTTTAATGTGTTTTGTACGTGTTTGTTTGTGAGGAAACGAGGTTTGGTCGCTTCTCTTTATCTGCATTGTAAATGTTTGTGAGTTTGTGACAGAGAGTGAGAGAGAGAGAGGAAGGGGAGGTGCTCATTCTTGTAACTCTTATTAGCTTTGTTTATGTGTATATGTAAAAGAGAGAGAGAGAGAGAGAGAGAGAGAGAGAGAGAGAGAGAGAGAGAGAGAGAGATTGAAAGGCATCCTCGCCCTTCTTAATGCATTATATATGAGAGAGAAAGAGAGAGAGAGAGAGAGAGAGTAAGGTGTCCTTGCTGTCCACCTATCAGCTCTCTGTATGTGTGTGCGTGTGTGCAAGACAGACAGACAGACAGGTGGATAGAGGAGAGAAATTATCACCTTTCCTTCCAACCGCCTCCCCTCCCCCTCAACCCCCCTCCCCCCCAACCCCCCACCCCACCCGAACGCCTGCTTTTGCATTCCCTTCGAATGAAATCTTCCAATCGCTAATGGATTTCTCTCGTGCATGCACAAGCAAGGAATCGATTTGCCATGAAATGAATGATAATTTGGGATCTATGTCTCTATCTGTGTATTATATGTATGTATATATGTATATATATGTGTGTGTGTATTTATGTATGTATATGTATATGTAAATGTATATGTAAATGTAGCTGAAAACTTGTAAAGTCATACCCAGCTATAGGGTATCATTGTTAATGCAGCCTCATCCGTATCTCTTGATCAGCAGCAATGTCCATGAGATACACGCACACACACACACACCAGAATTCCCCTCGCTGATTATATTATAAGGTTACTGAGTACGAACAGGGGACAGTGAAGTTGGTTCCGGACTAGTGATTTTGCTTGTAATGACTGGCTGTTAAATGACAACTGTCACAGTGACTCGGAGCGAGTTCGTTTGGTACGCGCTCCTGGTTGGATTTCGGTTAACTTTAGGTTGTGTTTAAGGTACTTTAATTATATTTAAAGGACCTTGGTTGTGTTAAATGAACTCGATGGGTTATGACCATCTTGTTTTGCCTTGACGAACGAAGCTGGGAAGGATGTTCCCCATATGGGGGTAGTGTTGTCAATGCTCCTAACGATTTGAAGTGTAGGCATTACTTAACGTCCTTTGTAGCGTCCCATCGGCCCCTAGCTGCACCCACTTTCATTCCTTTTACTGTACTTCCGTTCATATTATTTCATTTCCATCTTCTAACTGTCCACCCTCTCCTAATTATTGTTTCATAGAGCAACTGCTAGGTATTCAGTTGGGTTTTTGTTTTAACATTAAGGCGGCCTTATGCCAGAACGGGTCCTATCCAAAGGCCGTCAGTAAGTTTGGTAAGGTTTTGAAGCAAACAAGATGCCCAGTGAGGACCTCTGGGCTCGGTCTACCAACCGAGAAGACTTCAAAAGATATAAATTTTATGGATAGTGGTAAGGATTGGACGAGGCGTTGCCATGGTAACCATCTTGGCCATTATTATTTCGATGTCAAGTAATGCCTAATGATGGATATTTCATCAACGTAAGCAGAGGTAAAACGATGGAATTCTGTTATTTCTATAAAATATACTTATTGCATTTTACTTACACAGGAAAATTAGGTATACTGAAATGCAATATTACGAGCATGTAATATATAAATGTTTATATATGTATATATATATATATATATATATATATATATATATATATATATATATATATATATCTATATATATGATGTGTGTGTATATATATATAAAAGATATATGCCACGAAGGAAAAGGAAAATAAACAACGGAGTATCCGTTGTTTATTTTCCTTCGTGGCATATATCTTTATTTATGGATTTATCACGTTCCTAACTTCGTGATTCACTTATATATATTATATATATACTATATATCTATATATATATATATATATATATATATGCTTAAAAAATCACAGTAGATACACGTGACTTCATTATATAAACGAATACCACTGGAATATGATAGGCCTATAATCCAATGTGTGGATTCGATATATATATATATATATATATATATATATATATATATATGTGTGTGTGTGTGTGTGTGTGCGTGTGTGTGTGTGTGTGTGTATGTATGTATATTTGCACCTTCACCATCACGTTGCTAACTGTTGCTATCAATGTTGAACAGAGGATATTCTTTCTGAAACCTTGTCGTTTTAGCAGGCTCCAATGGGTCCTTTGTAAAATTAGGTCTGCAATTACGAGTGCTGATTAAAGCGCAAATAGACGGAATAATCTTCTTACCTACCCAGGACTGTAACACAGGACTGTTTTATTATTATTATTATTATTATTATTATTATTATTATTATTATGATATTATTATAATTTAATAATTTGATAATAGCTACTGAGTTGTCATCAAATGTCTATGGTTAGTATATTATCCATGAAATCGCATGTTTTCCTGTTGCATCATTTTACTCGGAACGTCTCTCTCTCTCTCTCTCTCTCTCTCTCTCTCTCTCTCTCTCTCTCCACACAAGGACTTCATTATGGCCATCAGCGCGAACGTTAATTAGTTGCTTTTAATTAAAACAAAACAGCGGGGGCGGGGGAGAACGCATCCATCCAAGTAACGGTTGCTTCATGTCCCACCTCGGTAGACCCAACGGTCTAGACCAGCGCCAAATCCAGCGGTCTCTTTGGCCTGAGGTCCGCTAGAACTGGACCCATATGCGTTAAGAGTAACGCTCGCTTTCACCAGTAATTACTGCAGGCGTTCTTGGTTTATTTGGACCATTTTGCTCTCTTGCGACAAAAGATGCGACAGGCTAGATCTATTGGATGGAATCTGAATTGTTTTAAGCGGTGTGACCTGTCAGCTGTGAACTGCCTGGGTGACAAGCGCCGAGCCACAAGCACGAGCTCAGGTGGTATTTTGAGGTTAATGGGCAGGCTAAGATACAGGGGTGTATGCCTCTTGCAAAACCTCACTCATGGGTTTGGTTTTTATCGTGGTTTTTATCATGTTGATGCAAAGCACGCACAGAGACACACATGCACACACACACAGAGAGAGAGAGAGAGAGAGAGAGAGAGAGAGAGAGGGGCATATATAAAATCACACTTTATACTGAAGCTTCCTCACAAGCTGGCTTGGTTCTTTCTCAAACCCTCTAAATTGAGATTAAAAAAAAAAAAAAAAAGTCCTTCGTGAAGGGGATTAGAGATCCTTGACATAGTGCTGGTGCTTTGATAGTTAAATCTATGTCAGGCAAGTGCTTCCAATCTATCTTTGCTTCGGTCACATCTGGCCTGGTCTACTTGAGGGCTTTAGGTTGTTTATCGTATAGAGATCTACGTTTGGTTGATTCGGCTCCACCTTAATCTCAAATCTTCAGTGTTTGATGTCATTGATTATAGTGTGCTCAGAAAACGGAGGTCACGAGCAAACAAAACGGTTTCTCTGCTGGGCTCAGTAATGGGCTGAATAGCAGCAAAAATGGGACCTTGCTTGCTAGCAGATGCAGACTACATTGTAGAATGACCTTTTTTTTTTTTTTTCCTTTTTTTTTTGTGGGGCGCCAGACAGCTCAAATAATAATCGAAGCTACTGGTTTAGTTCAAGTTCCAGTGCCAAAAGCAATTGGTTTTCTAGATATAA